>NW_025721369.1:0-93760 GCF_922984935.1 Meles meles
GCAGAACGCTCGTGAGAATTGGCCGGAAAACGCCCGGCGAACACACTTCGGGCACCAGAGGGCCGCAGGGCCGCCCCCCCGGGGCCCTGTCTGGGATCGCGTGTCGGCGCGTTCCGGCACCGCCAGGAGGAGCTCCGGGAGGCGGGCCCCGGGGAGGCCGACGCCTCCCGCTCCTCAGCCTCCGGGGGTCCCCTCCCTGGCGCCGGCCGCTGGGGCCGGGCCAGCCCCGAAAGCCGGGCCCGGGCCCGGGCCTGCTTGCTCAGCCGTCCGTTGCCAGGGGCCTGAGCCTGGGGGCCTCCACATGGGGAACCCTGAGTCCCGCGCCACGAGTCCCCCCGACCGTCCCGGCGACCACGGCACCTTTCGCGGCTTCGTCCCAGCCGTGGAGTGAGAGATCACTCCGTTCCCCCACAGAGGCCAGCCCCCTCCACGGGCGCCCCGGCCGCCCGCCACGGCGGAGGCGGACGCCCGGCCACGGCGCCTCCATCCACTCTGCTCGGGGAAAACTCCCCGGCGCCGGGGCCGCCGGCCGCGCCCCATCGTCGCGGCTCGTTTTCCGGGTGGCCGCGCCATGCCCCGAGCGAGAAAGGGCCCTGCTCCACGCGGCCCTGGGCGCTGACCAGGGCTGCCCAACGCCGGCCAATTCTCACGAGCGTTCTGCCCAAATCGATCCCGATTTGGGCAGAACGCTCGTGAGAATTGGCCTGAAAACGCCCGGCGAACACACTTCGGGCACCAGAGGGCCGCAGGGCCGCCCCCCCGGGGCTCTGTCCGGGATCGCGTGTCGGCGCGTTCCGGCACCGCCAGGAGGAGCTCCGGGAGGCGGGCCCCGGGGAGGCCGACGCCTCCCGCTCCTCAGCCTCCGGGGGTCCCCTCCCTGGCGCCGGCCGCTGGGGCCGGGCCAGCCCCGAAAGCCGGGCCCGGGCCCGGGCCTGCTTGCTCAGCCTTCCGTTGCCAGGGGCCTGAGCCTGGGGGCCTCCGCATGGGGAACCCTGAGTCCCACGCCACGAGTCCCCCCGACCGTCCCGGCGACCATGGCACCTTTCGCGGCTTCGTCCCAGCCGTGGAGTGAGAGATCACTCCGTTCCCCCACAGAGGCCAGCCCCCTCCACGGGCGCCCCGGCCGCCCGCCACGGCGGAGGCGGACGCCCGGCCACGGCGCCTCCATCCACTCTGCTCGGGGAAAACTCCCCGGCGCCGGGGCCGCCGGCCGCGCCCCATCGTCGCGGCTCGTTTTCCGGGTGGCCGCGCCATGCCCCGAGCGAGAAAGGGCCCTGCTCCACGCGGCCCTGGGCGCTGACCAGGGCTGCCCAACGCCGGCCAATTCTCACGAGCGTTCTGCCCAAATCGATCCCGATTTGGGCAGAACGCTCGTGAGAATTGGCCGGAAAACGCCCGGCGAACACACTTCGGGCACCAGAGGGCCGCAGGGCCGCCCCCCCGGGGCCCTGTCCGGGATCGCGTGTCGGCGCGTTCCGGCACCGCCAGGAGGAGCTCCGGGAGGCGGGCCCCGGGGAGGCCGACGCCTCCCGCTCCTCAGCCTCCGGGGGTCCCCTCCCTGGCGCCGGCCGCTGGGGCCGGGCCAGCCCCGAAAGCCGGGCCCGGGCCCGGGCCTGCTTGCTCAGCCTTCCGTTGCCAGGGGCCTGAGCCTGGGGGCCTCCGCATGGGGAACCCTGAGTCCCGCGCCAGGAGTCCCCCCGACCGTCCCGGCGACCACGGCACCTTTCGCGGCTTCGTCCCAGCCGTGGAGTGAGAGATCACTCCGTTCCCCCACAGAGGCCAGCCCCCTCCACGGGCGCCCCGGCCGCCCGCCACGGCGGAGGCGGACGCCCGGCCACGGCGCCTCCATCCACTCTGCTCGGGGAAAACTCCCCGGCGCCGGGGCCGCCGGCCGCGCCCCATCGTCGCGGCTCGTTTTCCGGGTGGCCGCGCCATGCCCCGAGCGAGAAAGGGCCCTGCTCCACGCGGCCCTGGGCGCTGACCAGGGCTGCCCAACGCCGGCCAATTCTCACGAGCGTTCTGCCCAAATCGATCCCGATTTGGGCAGAACGCTCGTGAGAATTGGCCGGAAAACGCCCGGCGAACACACTTCGGGCACCAGAGGGCCGCAGGGCCGCCCCCCCGGGGCCCTGTCCGGGATCGCGTGTCGGCGCGTTCCGGCACCGCCAGGAGGAGATCCGGGAGGCGGGCCCCGGGGAGGCCGACGCCTCCCGCTCCTCAGCCTCCGGGGGTCCCCTCCCTGGCGCCGGCCGCTGGGGCCGGGCCAGCCCCGAAAGCCGGGCCCGGGCCCGGGCCTGCTTGCTCAGCCTTCCGTTGCCAGGGGCCTGAGCCTGGGGGCCTCCGCATGGGGAACCCTGAGTCCCGCGCCACGAGTCCCCCCGACCGTCCCGGCGACCACGGCACCTTTCGCGGCTTCGTCCCAGCCGTGGAGTGAGAGATCACTCCGTTCCCCCACAGAGGCCAGCCCCCTCCACGGGCGCCCCGGCCGCCCGCCACGGCGGAGGCGGACGCCCGGCCACGGCGCCTCCATCCACTCTGCTCGGGGAAAACTCCCCGGCGCCGGGGCCGCCGGCCGCGCCCCATCGTCGCGGCTCGTTTTCCGGGTGGCCGCGCCATGCCCCGAGCGAGAAAGGGCCCTGCTGCACGCGGCCCTGGGCGCTGACCAGGGCTGCCCAACGCCGGCCAATTCTCACGAGCGTTCTGCCCAAATCGATCCCGATTTGGGCAGAACGCTCGTGAGAATTGGCCGGAAAACGCCCGGCGAACACACTTCGGGCACCAGAGGGCCGCAGGGCCGCCCCCCCGGGGCCCTGTCCGGGATCGCGTGTCGGCGCGTTCCGGCACCGCCAGGAGGAGCTCCGGGAGGCGGGCCCCGGGGAGGCCGACGCCTCCCGCTCCTCAGCCTCCGGGGGTCCCCTCCCTGGCGCCGGCCGCTGGGGCCGGGCCAGCCCCGAAAGCCGGGCCCGGGCCCGGGCCTGCTTGCTCAGCCTTCCGTTGCCAGGGGCCTGAGCCTGGGGGCCTCCGCATGGGGAACCCTGAGTCCCGCGCCACGAGTCCCCCCGACCGTCCCGGCGACCACGGCACCTTTCGCGGCTTCGTCCCAGCCGTGGAGTGAGAGATCACTCCGTTCCCCCACAGAGGCCAGACCCCTCCACGGGCGCCCCGGCCGCCCGCCACGGCGGAGGCGGACGCCCGGCCACGGCGCCTCCATCCACTCTGCTCGGGGAAAACTCCCCGGCGCCGGGGCCGCCGGCCGCGCCCCATCGTCGCGGCTCGTTTTCCGGGTGGCCGCGCCATGCCCCGAGCGAGAAAGGGCCCTGCTCCACGCGGCCCTGGGCGCTGACCAGGGCTGCCCAACGCCGGCCAATTCTCACGAGCGTTCTGCCCAAATCGATCCCGATTTGGGCAGAACGCTCGTGAGAATTGGCCGGAAAACGCCCGGCGAACACACTTCGGGCACCAGAGGGCCGCAGGGCCGCCCCCCCGGGGCCCTGTCCGGGATCGCGTGTCGGCGCGTTCCGGCACCGCCAGGAGGAGCTCCGGGAGGCGGGCCCCGGGGAGGCCGACGCCTCCCGCTCCTCAGCCTCCGGGGGTCCCCTCCCTGGCGCCGGCCGCTGGGGCCGGGCCAGCCCCGAAAGCCGGGCCCGGGCCCGGGCCTGCTTGCTCAGCCTTCCGTTGCCAGGGGCCTGAGCCTGGGGGCCTCCGCATGGGGAACCCTGAGTCCCGCGCCAGGAGTCCCCCCGACCGTCCCGGCGACCACGGCACCTTTCGCGGCTTCGTCCCAGCCGTGGAGTGAGAGATCACTCCGTTCCCCCACAGAGGCCAGCCCCCTCCACGGGCGCCCCGGCCGCCCGCCACGGCGGAGGCGGACGCCCGGCCACGGCGCCTCCATCCACTCTGCTCGGGGAAAACTCCCCGGCGCCGGGGCCGCCGGCCGCGCCCCATCGTCGCGGCTCGTTTTCCGGGTGGCCGCGCCATGCCCCGAGCGAGAAAGGGCCCTGCTCCACGCGGCCCTGGGCGCTGACCAGGGCTGCCCAACGCCGGCCAATTCTCACGAGCGTTCTGCCCAAATCGATCCCGATTTGGGCAGAACGCTCGTGAGAATTGGCCGGAAAACGCCCGGCGAACACACTTCGGGCACCAGAGGGCCGCAGGGCCGCCCCCCCGGGGCCCTGTCCGGGATCGCGTGTCGGCGCGTTCCGGCACCGCCAGGAGGAGATCCGGGAGGCGGGCCCCGGGGAGGCCGACGCCTCCCGCTCCTCAGCCTCCGGGGGTCCCCTCCCTGGCGCCGGCCGCTGGGGCCGGGCCAGCCCCGAAAGCCGGGCCCGGGCCCGGGCCTGCTTGCTCAGCCTTCCGTTGCCAGGGGCCTGAGCCTGGGGGCCTCCGCATGGGGAACCCTGAGTCCCGCGCCACGAGTCCCCCCGACCGTCCCGGCGACCACGGCACCTTTAGCGGCTTCGTCCCAGCCATGGAGTGAGAGATCACTCCGTTCCCCCACAGAGGCCAGCCCCCTCCACGGGCGCCCCGGCCGCCCGCCACGGCGGAGGCGGACGCCCGGCCACGGCGCCTCCATCCACTCTGCTCGGGGAAAACTCCCCGGCGCCGGGGCCGCCGGCCGCGCCCCATCGTCGCGGCTCGTTTTCCGGGTGGCCGCGCCATGCCCCGAGCGAGAAAGGGCCCTGCTGCACGCGGCCCTGGGCGCTGACCAGGGCTGCCCAACGCCGGCCAATTCTCACGAGCGTTCTGCCCAAATCGATCCCGATTTGGGCAGAACGCTCGTGAGAATTGGCCGGAAAACGCCCGGCGAACACACTTCGGGCACCAGAGGGCCGCAGGGCCGCCCCCCCGGGGCCCTGTCCGGGATCGCGTGTCGGCGCGTTCCGGCACCGCCAGGAGGAGCTCCGGGAGGCGGGCCCCGGGGAGGCCGACGCCTCCCGCTCCTCAGCCTCCGGGGGTCCCCTCCCTGGCGCCGGCCGCTGGGGCCGGGCCAGCCCCGAAAGCCGGGCCCGGGCCCGGGCCTGCTTGCTCAGCCTTCCGTTGCCAGGGGCCTGAGCCTGGGGGCCTCCGCATGGGGAACCCTGAGTCCCGCGCCACGAGTCCCCCCGACCGTCCCGGCGACCACGGCACCTTTCGCGGCTTCGTCCCAGCCGTGGAGTGAGAGATCACTCCGTTCCCCCACAGAGGCCAGCCCCCTCCACGGGCGCCCCGGCCGCCCGCCACGGCGGAGGCGGACGCCCGGCCACGGCGCCTCCATCCACTCTGCTCGGGGAAAACTCCCCGGCGCCGGGGCCGCCGGCCGCGCCCCATCGTCGCGGCTCGTTTTCCGGGTGGCCGCGCCATGCCCCGAGCGAGAAAGGGCCCTGCTCCACGCGGCCCTGGGCGCTGACCAGGGCTGCCCAACGCCGGCCAATTCTCACGAGCGTTCTGCCCAAATCGATCCCGATTTGGGCAGAACGCTCGTGAGAATTGGCCGGAAAACGCCCGGCGAACACTCTTCGGGCACCAGAGGGCCGCAGGGCCGCCCCCCCGGGGCCCTGTCCGGGATCGCGTGTCGGCGCGTTCCGGCACCGCCAGGAGGAGCTCCGGGAGGCGGGCCCCGGGGAGGCCGACGCCTCCCGCTCCTCAGCCTCCGGGGGTCCCCTCCCTGGCGCCGGCCGCTGGGGCCGGGCTAGCCCCGAAAGCCGGGCCCGGGCCCGGGCCTGCTTGCTCAGCCTTCCGTTGCCAGGGGCCTGCGCCTGGGGGCCTCCGCATGGGGAACCCTGAGTCCCGCGCCACGAGTCCCCCCGACCGTCCCGGCGACCACGGCACCTTTCGCGGCTTCGTCCCAGCCGTGGAGTGAGAGATCACTCCGTTCCCCCACAGAGGCCAGCCCCCTCCACGGGCGCCCCGGCCGCCCGCCACGGCGGAGGCGGACGCCCGGCCACGGCGCCTCCATCCACTCTGCTCGGGGAAAACTCCCCGGCGCCGCGGCTGCCGGCCGCGCCCCATCGTCGCGGCTCGTTTTCCGGACGGCCGCGTCATGCCCCGAGCGAGAAAGGGCCCTGCTCCACGGGGAGCTGGGCGCTGACCAGGGCTGCCCAACGCCGGCCAATTCTCACGAGCGTTCTGCCCAAATCGATCCCGATTTGGGCAGAACGCTCGTGAGAATTGGCCGGAAAACGCCCGGCGAACACACTTCGGGCACCAGAGGGCCGCAGGGCCGCCCCCCCGGGGCCCTGTCCGGGATCGCGTGTCGGCGCGTTCCGGCACCGCCAGGAGGAGCTCCGGGAGGCGGGCCCCGGGGAGGCCGACGCCTCCCGCTCCTCAGCCTCCGGGGGTCCCCTCCCTGGCGCCGGCCGCTGGGGCCGGGCCAGCCCCGAAAGCCGGGCCCGGGCCCGGGCCTGCTTGCTCAGCCTTCCGTTGCCAGGGGCCTGAGCCTGGGGGCCTCCGCATGGGGAACCCTGAGTCCCGCGCCACGAGTCCCCCCGACCGTCCCGGCGACCACGGCACCTTTCGCGGCTTCGTCCCAGCCGTGGAGTGAGAGATCACTCCGTTCCCCCACAGAGGCCAGCCCCCTCCACGGGCGCCCCGGCCGCCCGCCACGGCGGAGGCGGACGCCCGGCCACGGCGCCTCCATCCACTCTGCTCGGGGAAAACTCCCCGGCGCCGCGGCTGCCGGCCGCGCCCCATCATCGCGGCTCGTTTTCCGGACGGCCGCGTCATGCCCCGAGCGAGAAAGGGCCCTGCTCCACGCGGAGCTGGGCGCTGACCAGGGCTGCCCAACGCCGGCCAATTCTCACGAGCGTTCTGCCCAAATCGATCCCGATTTGGGCAGAACGCTCGTGAGAATTGGCCGGAAAACGCCCGGCGAACACACTTCGGGCACCAGAGGGCCGCAGGGCCGCCCCCCCGGGGCCCTGTCCGGGATCGCGTGTCGGCGCGTTCCGGCACCGCCAGGAGGAGATCCGGGAGGCGGGCCCCGGGGAGGCCGACGCCTCCCGCTCCTCAGCCTCCGGGGGTCCCCTCCCTGGCGCCGGCCGCTGGGGCCGGGCCAGCCCCGAAAGCCGGGCCCGGGCCCGGGCCTGCTTGCTCAGCCTTCCGTTGCCAGGGGCCTGAGCCTGGGGGCCTCCGCATGGGGAACCCTGAGTCCCGCGCCACGAGTCCCCCCGACCGTCCCGGCGACCACGGCACCTTTCGCGGCTTCGTCCCAGCCGTGGAGTGAGAGATCACTCCGTTCCCCCACAGAGGCCAGCCCCCTCCACGGGCGCCCCGGCCGCCCGCCACGGCGGAGGCGGACGCCCAGCCACGGCGCCTCCATCCACTCTGCTCGGGGAAAACTCCCCGACGCCGGGGCCGCCGGCCGCGCCCCATCGTCGCGGCTCGTTTTCCGGGTGGCCGCGCCATGCCCCGAGCGAGAAAGGGCCCTGCTCCACGCGGCACTGGGCCCTGACCAGGGCTGCCCAACGCCGGCCAATTCTCACGAGCGTTCTGCCCAAATCGATCCCGATTTGGGCAGAACGCTCGTGTGAATTGGCCGGAAAACGCCCGGCGAACACACTTCGGGCACCACAGGGCCGCAGGGTGCCCCCCCGGGGCCCTGTCCGGGATCGCGTGTCGTCGCGTTCCGGCACCGCCAGGAGGAGCTCCGGGAGGCGGGCCCCGGGGAGGCCTACGCCTCCCGCTCCTCAGCCTCCGGGGGTCCCCTCCCTGGCGCCGGCCGCTGGGGCCGGGCCAGCCCCGAAACCCGGGCCCGGGCCTGCTTGCTCAGCCTTCCGTTGCCAGGGTCCTGAGCCTGGGGGCCTCCGCATGGGGAACCCTGAGTCCCGCGCCACGAGTCCCCCCGACCGTCCCGGCGACAACGGCACCTTTCGCGGCTTCGTCCCAGCCGTGGAGTGAGAGATCACTCCGTTCCCCACAGAGGCCAGCCCCCTACACGGGCGCCCCGGCCGCCCGCCACGGCCGAGGCGGACGCCCGGCCAAGGCGCCTCCATCCACCCTGCTCGGGGAAAACTCCCCGGCGTCGGGGACGCCGGCCGCGCCCCATCCTCCCGGCTCGTTTTCCGGGTGGCCGCGCCATGCCCCGAGCGAGAAAGGGCCCTGCTCCTCGCGGCACTGGGCGCTGACCAGGGCTGCCCAACGCCGTCCAATTCTCACGAGCGTTCTGCCCAAATCGATCCCGATTTGGGCAGAACGCTCGTGAGAATTGGCCGGAAAACGCCCGGCGAACACACTTCGGGCACCACAGGGCCGCAGGGCCGCCCCCCCGGGGCCCTGTCCGGGATCACGTGTGGTCGCGTTCCGGCACCGCCAGGATGAGTTCCGGGAGGCGGGCCCCGGGGAGGCGGACGCCTCCCGCTCCTCAGCCTCATGGTTTCCCCTCCCTGGCGCCGGCCGCTGGGGCCGGGCCAGCCCCGAAAGCCGGGCCCGGGCCCGGGCCTGCTTGCTCAGCCTTCCGTTGCCAGGGGCCTGAGCCTGGGGGCCTCCGCATGGGGAACCCTGAGTCCCGCGCCACGAGTCCCCCCGACCGTCCCGGCGACAACGGCACCTTTCGCGGCTTCGTCCCAGCCGTGGAGTGAGAGATCACTCCGTTCCCCCACAGAGGCCAGCCCCCTCCACGGGCGCTCCGACCGCCCGCCACGGCGGAGGCGGACGCCCAGCCACGGCGCCTCCATCCACTCTGCTCGGGGAAAACTCCCCGGCGCCGGGCCGCCGGCCGCGCCCCATCGTCGCGGCTCGTTTTCCTGGTGGCCGCGCCATGCCCCGAGCGAGAAAGGGCCCTGCTCCACGCGGCACTGGGCCCTGACCAGGGCTGCCCAACGCCGGCCAATTCTCACGAGCGTTCTGCCCAAATCGATCCCGATTTGGGCAGAACGCTCGTGTGAATTGGCCGGAAAACGCCCGGCGAACACACTTCGGGCACCACAGGGCCGCAGGGTGCCCCCCCGGGGCCCTGTCCGGGATCGCGTGTCGTCGCGTTCCGGCACCGCCAGGAGGAGCTCCGGGAGGCGGGCCCCGGGGAGGCCTACGCCTCCCGCACCTCAGCCTCCGGGGGTCCCCTCCCTGGCGCCGGCCGCTGGGGCCGGGCCAGCCCCGAAACCCGGGTCCGGGCCTGCTTGCTCAGCCTTCCGTTGCCAGGGGCCTGAGCCTGGGGGCCTCCGCATGGGGAACCCTGAGTCCCACGCCACGAGTCCCCCCGACCGTCCCGGCGACAACGGCACCTTTCGCGGCTTCGTCCCAGCCGTGGAGTGAGAGATCACTCCGTTCCCCCACAGAGGCCAGCCCCCTCCACGGGCGCCCCGGCCGCCCGCCACGGCGGAGGCGGACGCCCGGCCACGGCGCCTCCATCCACCCTGCTCGGGGAAAACTCCCCGGCGCGGGGCCGCCGGCCGCGCCCCATCGTCGCGGCTCGTGTTCCGGGTGGCCGCGCCATGGCCCGAGCGAGAAAGGGCCCTGCTCCACGCGGCACTGGGCGCTGACCAGGGCTGCCCAACGCCGGCCAATTCTCACGAGCGTTCTGCCCAAATCGATGCCGATTTGGGCAGAACGCTCGAGAGAATTGGCCGGAAAACGCCCGGCGAACACACTTCGGTCACCACAGGGCCGCAGGTCCGCCCTCCCGGGGACCTGTGCGGGATCGCGTGTCGTCGCGTTCCGGCACCGCCAGGAGGAGCTCCGGGAGGCGGGCCCCGGGGAGGCCGACGCCTCCCGCTCCTCAGCCTCCGAGGGTCCCCTCCCTGGCGCCGGCCGCTGGGGACGGGCCAGCCCCGAAACCCGGGCCCGGGCCTGCTTGCTCAGCCTTCCGTTGCCAGGGGCCTGAGCCTGGGGGCCTCCGCATGGGGAACCCTGAGTCCCGCGCCACGAGTCCCCCCGACCGTCCCGGCGACAACGGCACCTTTCGCGGCTTCGTCCCAGCCGTGGAGTGAGAGATCACTCCGTTCCCCCACAGAGGCCAGCCCCCTCCACGGGCGCCCCGGCCGCCCGCCACGGCGGAGGCGGACGCCCGGCCACGGCGCCTCCATCCACTCTGCTCGGGGAAAACTCCCCGGCGCCGGGGCCGCCGGCCGCGCCCCATCGTCGCGGCTCGTTTTCCGGGTGGCCGCGCCATTCCCCGAGCGAGAAAGGGCCCTGCTCCACGCGGCACTGGGCCCTGACCAGGGCTGCCCAACGCCGGCCAATTCTCACGAGCGTTCTGCCCAAATCGATCCCGATTTGGGCAGAACGCTCGTGAGAATTGGCCGGAAAACGCCCGGCGAACACACTTCGGGCACCACAGGGCCGCAGGGCCGCCCCCCCGGGGCCCTGTCCGGGATCGCGTGTCGTAGCCTTCCGGCACCGCCAGGAGGAGCTCCGGGAGGCGGGCCCCGGGGAGGCCGACGCCTCCCGCTCCTCAGCCTCCGGGGGTCCCCTCCCTGGCGCCGGCCGCTGGGGCCGGGCCAGCCCCGAAACCCGGGCCCGGGCCTGCTTGCTCAGCCTTCCGTTGCCAGGGGCCTGAGCCTGGGGGCCTCGGCATGGGGAACCCTGAGTCCCACGCCACGAGTCCCCCCGACCGTCCCGGCGACAACGGCACCTTTCGCGGCTTCGTCCCAGCCGTGGAGTGAGAGATCACTCCGTTCCCCCACAGAGGCCAGCCCCCTCCACGGGCGCCCCGGCCGCCCGCCACGGCGGAGGCGGACGCCCGGCCACGGCGCCTCCATCCACTCTGCTCGGGGAAATCTCCCCGGCGCCGGGGCCGCCGGCCGCGCCCCATCGTCGCGGCTCGTTTTCCGGGTGGCCGCGCCATGCCCCGAGCGAGAAAGGGCCCTGCTCCACGCGGCACTGGGCCCTGACCAGGGCTGCCCAACGCCGGCCAATTCTCACGAGCGTTCTGCCCAAATCGATCCCGATTTGGGCAGAACGCTCGTGTGAATTGGCCGGAAAACGCCCGGCGAACACACTTCGGGCACCACAGGGCCGCAGGGTGCCCCCCCGGGGCCCTGTGCGGGATCGCGTGTCGTCGCGTTCCGGCACCGCCAGGAGGAGCTCCGGGAGGCGGGCCCCGGGGAGGCCGACGCCTCCCGCTCCTCAGCCTCCGGGGGTCCCCTCCCTGGCGCCGGCCGCTGGGGCCGGGCCAGCCCCGAAACCCGGGCCCGGGCCTGCTTGCTCAGCCTTCCGTTGCCAGGGTCCTGAGCCTGGGGGCCTCCGCATGGGGAACCCTGAGTCCCGCGCCACGAGTCCCCCCGACCGTCCCGGCGACAACGGCACCTTTCGCGGCTTCGTCCCAGCCGTGGAGTGAGAGATCACTCCGTTCCCCACAGGGGCCAGCCCCCTCCACGGGCGCCCCGGCCGCCCGCCACGGCGGAGGCGGACGCCCGGCCACGGCGCCTCCATCCACTCTGCTCGGGGAAATCTCCCCGGCGCTGGGGCCGCCGGCCGCGCCCCATCGTCGCGGCTCGTTTTCCGGGTGGCCGCGCCATGCCCCGAGCGAGAAAGGGCCCTGCTCCACGCGGCACTGGGCGCTGACCAGGGCTGCCCAACGCCGGCCAATTCTCACGAGCGTTCTGCCCAAATCGATCCCGATTTGGGCAGAACGCTCGTGAGAATTGGCCGGAAAACGCCCGGCGAACACACTTCGGGCACCAGAGGGCCGCAGGGCCGCCCCCCCCGGGGCCCTGTCCGGGATCGCGTGTCGGCGCGTTCCGGCACCGCCAGGAGGAGCTCCGGGAGGCGGGCCCCGGGGAGGCCGACGCCTCCCGCTCCTCAGCCTCCGGGGGTCCCCTCCCTGGCGCCGGCCGCTGGGGCCGGGCCAGCCCCGAAAGCCGGGCCCGGGCCCGGGCCTGCTTGCTCAGCCTTCCGTTGCCAGGGGCCTGAGCCTGGGGGCCTCCGCATGGGGAACCCTGAGTCCCGCGCCACGAGTCCCCCCGACCGTCCCGGCGACAACGGCACCTTTGCGGCTTCGTCCCAGCCGTGGAGTAAGAGATCACTCCGTTCCCCCACAGAGGCCAGCCCCCTCCACGGGCGCTCCGACCGCCCGCCACGGCGGAGGCGGACGCCCAGCCACGGCGCCTCCATCCACTCTGCTCGGGGAAAACTCCCCGGCGCCGGGGCCTCCGGCCGCGCCCCATCGTCGCGGCTCGTTTTCCGGGTGGCCGCGCCATGCCCCGAGCGAGAAAGGGCCCTGCTCCACGCGGCACTGGGCCCTGACCAGGACTGCCCAACGCCGGCCAATTCTCACGAGCGTTCTGCCCAAATCGATCCCGATTTGGGCAGAACGCTCGTGTGAATTGGCCGGAAAACGCCCGGCGAACACACTTCGGGCACCACAGGGCCGCAGGGTGCCCCCCCGGGGCCCTGTCCGGGATCGCGTGTCGTCGCGTTCCGGCACCGCCAGGAGGAGCTCCGGGAGGCGGGCCCCGGGGAGGCCTACGCCTCCCGCTCCTCAGCCTCCGGGGGTCCCCTCCCTGGCGCCGGCCGCTGGGGCCGGGCCAGCCCCGAAACCCGGGCCCGGGCCTGCTTGCTCAGCCTTCCGTTGCCAGGGTCCTGAGCCTGGGGGCCTCCGCATGGGGAACCCTGAGTCCCGCGCCACGAGTCCCCCCGACCGTCCCGGCGACAACGGCACCTTTCGCGGCTTCGTCCCAGCCGTGGAGTGAGAGATCACTCCGTTCCCCCACAGAGGCCAGCCCCCTCCACGGGCGCCCCGGCCGCCCGCCACGGCGGAGGCGGACGCCCGGCCACGGCGCCTCCATCCACCCTGCTCGGGGAAAACTCCCCGGCGCGGGGCCGCCGGCCGCGCCCCATCGTCGCGGCTCGTGTTCCGGGTGGCCGCGCCATGGCCCGAGCGAGAAAGGGCCCTGCTCCACGCGGCACTGGGCGCTGACCAGGGCTGCCCAACGCCGGCCAATTCTCACGAGCGTTCTGCCCAAATCGATGCCGATTTGGGCAGAACGCTCGAGAGAATTGGCCGGAAAACGCCCGGCGAACACACTTCGGGCACCACAGGGCCGCAGGTCCGCCCTCCCGGGGACCTGTGCGGGATCGCGTGTCGTCGCGTTCCGGCACCGCCAGGAGGAGATCCGGGAGGCGGGCCCCGGGGAGGCCGACGCCTCCCGCTCCTCAGCCTCCGAGGGTCCCCTCCCTGGCGCCGGCCGCTGGGGACGGGCCAGCCCCGAAACCCGGGCCCGGGCCTGCTTGCTCAGCCTTCCGTTGCCAGGGGCCTGAGCCTGGGGGCCTCCGCATGGGGAACCCTGAGTCCCGCGCCACGAGTCCCCCCGACCGTCCCGGCGACAACGGCACCTTTCGCGGCTTCGTCCCAGCCGTGGAGTGAGAGATCACTCCGTTCCCCCACAGAGGCCAGCCCCCTCCACGGGCGCCCCGGCCGCCCGCCACGGCGGAGGCGGACGCCCGGCCACGGCGCCTCCATCCACTCTGCTCGGGGAAAACTCCCCGGCGCCGGGGCCGCCGGCCGCGCCCCATCGTCGCGGCTCGTTTTCCGGGTGGCCGCGCCATGCCCCGAGCGAGAAAGGGCCCTGCTCCACGCGGCACTGGGCCCTGACCAGGGCTGCCCAACGCCGGCCAATTCTCACGAGCGTTCTGCCCAAATCGATCCCGATTTGGGCAGAACGCTCGTGAGAATTGGCCGGAAAACGCCCGGCGAACACACTTCGGGCACCACAGGGCCGCAGGGCCGCCCCCCCGGGGCCCTGTCCGGGATCGCGTGTCGTAGCCTTCCGGCACCGCCAGGAGGAGCTCCGGGAGGCGGGCCCCGTGGAGGCCGACGCCTCCCGCTCCTCAGCCTCCGGGGGTCCCCTCCCTGGCGCCGGCCGCTGGGGCCGGGCCAGCCCCGAAACCCGGGCCCGGGCCTGCTTGCTCAGCCTTCCGTTGCCAGGGGCCTGAGCCTGGGGGCCTCGGCATGGGGAACCCTGAGTCCCACGCCACGAGTCCCCCCGACCGTCCCGGCGACAACGGCACCTTTCGCGGCTTCGTCCCAGCCGTGGAGTGAGAGATCACTCCGTTCCCCCACAGAGGCCAGCCCCCTCCACGGGCGCCCCGGCCGCCCGCCACGGCGGAGGCGGACGCCCGGCCACGGCGCCTCCATCCACTCTGCTCGGGGAAATCTCCCCGGCGCCGGGGCCGCCGGCCGCGCCCCATCGTCGCGGCTCGTTTTCCGGGTGGCCGCGCCATGCCCCGAGCGAGAAAGGGCCCTGCTCCACGCGGCACTGGGCCCTGAACAGGGCTGCCAAACGCCGGCCAATACTCATGAGCGTTCTGCCCAAATCGATCCCGATTTGGGCAGAACGCTCGTGAGAATTGACCGGAAAACGCCCGGCGAACACACTTCGGGCACCACAGGGCCGCAGGGCCGCCCCCCCGGGGCCCTGTGCGGGATTGCGTGTCGTCGCGTTCCGGCACCGCCAGGAGGAGCTCCGGGAGGCGGGACCCGGGGAGGCCGACGCCTCCCGCTCCTCAGCCTCATGGTTTCCCCTCCCTGGCGCCGGCCGCTGGGGCCGGGCCAGCCCCGAAAGCCGGGCCCGGGCCCGGGCCTGCTTGCTCAGCCTTCCGTTGCCAGGGGCCTGAGCCTGGGGGCCTCCGCATGGGGAACCCTGAGTCCCGCGCCACGAGTCCCCCCGACCGTCCCGGCGACAACGGCACCTTTCGCGGCTTCGTCCCAGCCGTGGAGTGAGAGATCACTCCGTTCCCCCACAGAGGCCAGCCCCCTCCACGGGCGCTCCGACCGCCCGCCACGGCGGAGGCGGACGCCCAGCCACGGCGCCTCCATCCACTCTGCTCGGGGAAAACTCCCCGGCGCCGGGGCCGCCGGCCGCGCCCCATCGTCGCGGCTCGTTTTCCGGGTGGCCGCGCCATGCCCCGAGCGAGAAAGGGCCCTGCTCCACGCGGCACTGGGCCCTGACCAGGGCTGCCCAACGCCGGCCAATTCTCACGAGCGTTCTGCCCAAATCGATCCCGATTTGGGCAGAACGCTCGTGTGAATTGGCCGGAAAACGCCCGGCGAACACACTTCGGGCACCACAGGGCCGCAGGGTGCCCCCCCGGGGCCCTGTCCGGGATCGCGTGTCGTCGCGTTCCGGCACCGCCAGGAGGAGCTCCGGGAGGCGGGCCCCGGGGAGGCCTACGCCTCCCGCTCCTCAGCCTCCGGGGGTCCCCTCCCTGGCGCCGGCCGCTGGGGCCGGGCCAGCCCCGAAACCCGGGCCCGGGCCTGCTTGCTCAGCCTTCCGTTGCCAGGGTCCTGAGCCTGGGGGCCTCCGCATGGGGAACCCTGAGTCCCGCGCCACGAGTCCCCCCGACCGTCCCGGCGACAACGGCACCTTTCGCGGCTTCGTCCCAGCCGTGGAGTGAGAGATCACTCCGTTCCCCACAGAGGCCAGCCCCCTCCACGGGCGCCCCGGCCGCCCGCCACGGCGGAGGCGGACGCCCGGCCACGGCGCCTCCATCCACTCTGCTCGGGGAAATCTCCCCGGTGCTGGGGCCGCCGGCCGCGCCCCATCGTCGCGGCTCGTTTTCCGGGTGGCCGCGCCATGCCCCGAGCGAGAAAGGGCCCTGCTCCACGCGGCACTGGGCCCTGACCAGGACTGCCAAACGCCGGCCAATACTCATGAGCGTTCTGCCCAAATCGATGCCGATTTGGGCAGAACGCTCGTGAGAATTGGCCGGAAAACGCCCGGCGAACACACTTCGGGCACCACAGGGCCGCAAGGCCGCCCCCCCGGGGCCCTGTGCGGGATCGCGTGTCGTCGCGTTCCGGCACCGCCAGGAGGAGCTCCGGGAGGCGGGCCCCGGGGAGGCCGACGCCTCCCGCTCCTCAGCCTCCGGGGGTCCCCTCCCTGGCGCCGGCAGCTGGGGCCGGGCCAGCCCCGAAAGCCGGGCCCGGGCCTGCTTGCTCAGCCTTCCGTTGCCAGGGGCCTGAGCCTGGGGGCCTCCGCATGGGGAACCCTGAGTCCCGCGCCACAAGTCCCCCCGACCGTCCCGGCGACAACGGCACCTTTCGCGGCTTCGTCCCAGCCGTGGAGTGAGAGATCACTCCGTTCCCCCACAGAGGCCAGCCCCCTCCACGGGCGCCCCGGCCGCCCGCCACGGCGGAGGCGGACGCCCGGCCACGGCGCCTCCATCCACTCTGCTCGGGGGAAAACTCCCCGGCGTCGGGGACGCCGGCCGCGCCCCATCCTCCCGGCTCGTTTTCCGGGTGGCCGCGCCATGCCCCGAGCGAGAAAGGGCCCTGCTCCTCGCGGCACTGGGCGCTGACCAGGGCTGCCCAACGCCGGCCAATTCTCACGAGCGTTCTGCCCAAATCGATCCCGATTTGAGCAGAACGCTCGTGAGAATTGGCCGGAAAACGCCCGGCGAACACACTTCGGGCACCAGAGGGCCGCAGGGCCGCCCCCCCCGGGGCCCTGTCCGGGATCGCGTGTCGGCGCGTTCCGGCACCGCCAGGAGGAGCTCCGGGAGGCGGGCCCCGGGGAGGCCGACGCCTCCCGCTCCTCAGCCTCCGGGGGTCCCCTCCCTGGCGCCGGCCGCTGGGGCCGGGCCAGCCCCGAAAGCCGGGCCCGGGCCCGGGCCTGCTTGCTCAGCCTTCCGTTGCCAGGGGCCTGAGCCTGGGGGCCTCCGCATGGGGAACCCTGAGTCCCGCGCCACGAGTCCCCCCGACCGTCCCGGCGACAAAGGCACCTTTCGCGGCTTCGTCCCAGCCGTGGAGTGAGAGATCACTCTGTTCCCCCACAGAGGCCAGCCCCCTCCACGGGCGCTCCGACCGCCCGCCACGGCGGAGGCGGACGCCCAGCCACGGCGCCTCCATCCACTCTGCTCGGGGAAAACTCCCCGGCGCCGGGGCCGCCGGCCGCGCCCCATCGTCGCGGCTCGTTTTCCGGGTGGCCGCGCCATGCCCCGAGCGAGAAAGGGCCCTGCTCCACGCGGCACTGGGCCCTGACCAGGGCTGCCCAACGCCGGCCAATTCTCACGAGCGTTCTGCCCAAATCGATCCCGATTTGGGCAGAACGCTCGTGTGAATTGGCCGGAAAACGCCCGGCGAACACACTTCGGGCACCACAGGGCCGCAGGGTGCCCCCCCGGGGCCCTGTCCGGGATCGCGTGTCGTCGCGTTCCGGCACCGCCAGGAGGAGCTCCGGGAGGCGGGCCCCGGGGAGGCCGACGCCTCCCGCTCCTCAGCCTCATGGTTTCCCCTCCCTGGCGCCGGCCGCTGGGCCCGGGCCAGCCCCGAAAGCCGGGCCCGGGCCCGGGCCTGCTTGCTCAGCCTTCCGTTGCCAGGGGCCTGAGCCTGGGGGCCTCCGCATGGGGAACCCTGAGTCCCGCGCCACGAGTCCCCCCGACCGTCCCGGCGACAACGGCACCTTTGCGGCTTCGTCCCAGCCGTGGAGTAAGAGATCACTCCGTTCCCCCACAGAGGCCAGCCCCCTCCACGGGCGCTCCGACCGCCCGCCACGGCGGAGGCGGACGCCCAGCCACGGCGCCTCCATCCACTCTGCTCGGGGAAAACTCCCCGGCGCCGGGGCCGCCGGCCGCGCCCCATCGTCGCGGCTCGTTTTCCGGGTGGCCGCGCCATGCCCCGAGCGAGAAAGGGCCCTGCTCCACGCGGCACTGGGCCCTGACCAGGACTGCCAAACGCCGGCCAATACTCATGAGCGTTCTGCCCAAATCGATCCCGATTTGGGCAGAACGCTCGTGAGAATTGGCCGGAAAACGCGCGGCGAACACACTTCGGGCACCACAGGGCCGCAGGGCCGCCCCCCCGGGGCCCTGTGCAGGATCGCGTGTCGTCGCGTTCAGGCACCGCCAGGAGGAGCTCCGGGAGGCGGGCCCCGGGGAGGCCTACGCCTCCCGCACCTCAGCCTCCGGGGGTCCCCTCCCTGGCGCCGGCCGCTGGGGACGGGCCAGCCCCGAAACCCGGGCCCGGGCCTGCTTGCTCAGCCTTCCGTTGCCAGGGGCCTGAGCCTGGGGGCCTCCGCATGGGGAACCCTGAGTCCCGCGCCACGAGTCCCCCCGACCGTCCCGGCGACAACGGCACCTTTCGCGGCTTCGTCCCAGCCGTGGAGTGAGAGATCACTCCGTTCCCCCACAGAGGCCAGCCCCCTCCACGGGCGCCCCGGCCGCCCGCCACGGCGGAGGCGGACGCCCGGCCACGGCGCCTCCATCCACTCTGCTCGGGGAAAACTCCCCGGCGCCGGGGCCGCCGGCCGCGCCCCATCGTCGCGGCTCGTTTTCCGGGTGGCCGCGCCATGCCCCGAGCGAGAAAGGGCCCTGCTCCACGCGGCACTGGGCCCTGACCAGGGCTGCCCAACGCCGGCCAATTCTCACGAGCGTTCTGCCCAAATCGATCCCGATTTGGGCAGAACGCTCGTGAGAATTGACCGGAAAACGCCCGGCGAACACACTTCGGGCACCACAGGGCCGCAGGGCCGCCCCCCCGGGGCCCTGTGCGGGATTGCGTGTCGTCGCGTTCCGGCACCGCCAGGAGGAGCTCCGGGAGGCGGGACCCGGGGAGGCCGACGCCTCCCGCTCCTCAGCCTCATGGTTTCCCCTCCCTGGCGCCGGCCGCTGGGGCCGGGCCAGCCCCGAAAGCCGGGCCCGGGCCCGGGCCTGCTTGCTCAGCCTTCCGTTGCCAGGGGCCTGAGCCTGGGGGCCTCCGCATGGGGAACCCTGAGTCCCGCGCCACGAGTCCCCCCGACCGTCCCGGCGACAACGGCACCTTTCGCGGCTTCGTCCCAGCCGTGGAGTGAGAGATCACTCCGTTCCCCCACAGAGGCCAGCCCCCTCCACGGGCGCTCCGACCGCCCGCCACGGCGGAGGCGGACGCCCAGCCACGGCGCCTCCATCCACTCTGCTCGGGGAAAACTCCCCGGCGCCGGGGCCGCCGGCCGCGCCCCATCGTCGCGGCTCGTTTTCCGGGTGGCCGCGCCATGCCCCGAGCGAGAAAGGGCCCTGCTCCACGCGGCACTGGGCCCTGACCAGGGCTGCCCAACGCCGGCCAATTCTCACGAGCGTTCTGCCCAAATCGATCCCGATTTGGGCAGAACGCTCGTGTGAATTGGCCGGAAAACGCCCGGCGAACACACTTCGGGCACCACAGGGCCGCAGGGTGCCCCCCCGGGGCCCTGTCCGGGATCGCGTGTCGTCGCGTTCCGGCACCGCCAGGAGGAGCTCCGGGAGGCGGGCCCCGGGGAGGCCTACGCCTCCCGCTCCTCAGCCTCCGGGGGTCCCCTCCCTGGCGCCGGCCGCTGGGGCCGGGCCAGCCCCGAAACCCGGGCCCGGGCCTGCTTGCTCAGCCTTCCGTTGCCAGGGTCCTGAGCCTGGGGGCCTCCGCATGGGGAACCCTGAGTCCCGCGCCACGAGTCCCCCCGACCGTCCCGGCGACAACGGCACCTTTCGCGGCTTCGTCCCAGCCGTGGAGTGAGAGATCACTCCGTTCCCCACAGAGGCCAGCCCCCTCCACGGGCGCCCCGGCCGCCCGCCACGGCGGAGGCGGACGCCCGGCCACGGCGCCTCCATCCACTCTGCTCGGGGAAATCTCCCCGGTGCTGGGGCCGCCGGCCGCGCCCCATCGTCGCGGCTCGTTTTCCGGGTGGCCGCGCCATGCCCCGAGCGAGAAAGGGCCCTGCTCCACGCGGCACTGGGCCCTGACCAGGACTGCCAAACGCCGGCCAATACTCATGAGCGTTCTGCCCAAATCGATGCCGATTTGGGCAGAACGCTCGTGAGAATTGGCCGGAAAACGCCCGGCGAACACACTTCGGGCACCACAGGGCCGCAAGGCCGGCCCCCCGGGGCCCTGTGCGGGATCGCGTGTCGTCGCGTTCCGGCACCGCCAGGAGGAGCTCCGGGAGGCGGGCCCCGGGGAGGCCGACGCCTCCCGCTCCTCAGCCTCCGGGGGTCCCCTCCCTGGCGCCGGCAGCTGGGGCCGGGCCAGCCCCGAAAGCCGGGCCCGGGCCTGCTTGCTCAGCCTTCCGTTGCCAGGGGCCTGAGCCTGGGGGCCTCCGCATGGGGAACCCTGAGTCCCGCGCCACAAGTCCCCCCGACCGTCCCGGCGACAACGGCACCTTTCGCGGCTTCGTCCCAGCCGTGGAGTGAGAGATCACTCCGTTCCCCCACAGAGGCCAGCCCCCTCCACGGGCGCCCCGGCCGCCCGCCACGGCGGAGGCGGACGCCCGGCCACGGCGCCTCCATCCACTCTGCTCGGGGAAAACTCCCCGGCGTCGGGGACGCCGGCCGCGCCCCATCCTCCCGGCTCGTTTTCCGGGTGGCCGCGCCATGCCCCGAGCGAGAAAGGGCCCTGCTCCTCGCGGCACTGGGCGCTGACCAGGGCTGCCCAACGCCGGCCAATTCTCACGAGCGTTCTGCCCAAATCGATCCCGATTTGAGCAGAACGCTCGTGAGAATTGGCCGGAAAACGCCCGGCGAACACACTTCGGGCACCAGAGGGCCGCAGGGCCGCCCCCCCGGGGCCCTGTCCGGGATCGCGTGTCGGCGCGTTCCGGCACCGCCAGGAGGAGCTCCGGGAGGCGGGCCCCGGGGAGGCCGACGCCTCCCGCTCCTCAGCCTCCGGGGGTCCCCTCCCTGGCGCCGGCCGCTGGGGCCGGGCCAGCCCCGAAAGCCGGGCCCGGGCCCGGGCCTGCTTGCTCAGCCTTCCGTTGCCAGGGGCCTGAGCCTGGGGGCCTCCGCATGGGGAACCCTGAGTCCCGCGCCACGAGTCCCCCCGACCGTCCCGGCGACAACGGCACCTTTCGCGGCTTCGTCCCAGCCGTGGAGTGAGAGATCACTCTGTTCCCCCACAGAGGCCAGCCCCCTCCACGGGCGCTCCGACCGCCCGCCACGGCGGAGGCGGACGCCCAGCCACGGCGCCTCCATCCACTCTGCTCGGGGAAAACTCCCCGGCGCCGGGGCCGCCGGCCGCGCCCCATCGTCGCGGCTCGTTTTCCGGGTGGCCGCGCCATGCCCCGAGCGAGAAAGGGCCCTGCTCCACGCGGCACTGGGCCCTGACCAGGGCTGCCCAACGCCGGCCAATTCTCACGAGCGTTCTGCCCAAATCGATCCCGATTTGGGCAGAACGCTCGTGTGAATTGGCCGGAAAACGCCCGGCGAACACACTTCGGGCACCACAGGGCCGCAGGGTGCCCCCCCGGGGCCCTGTCCGGGATCGCGTGTCGTCGCGTTCCGGCACCGCCAGGAGGAGCTCCGGGAGGCGGGCCCCGGGGAGGCCGACGCCTCCCGCTCCTCAGCCTCATGGTTTCCCCTCCCTGGCGCCGGCCGCTGGGCCCGGGCCAGCCCCGAAAGCCGGGCCCGGGCCCGGGCCTGCTTGCTCAGCCTTCCGTTGCCAGGGGCCTGAGCCTGGGGGCCTCCGCATGGGGAACCCTGAGTCCCGCGCCACGAGTCCCCCCGACCGTCCCGGCGACAACGGCACCTTTGCGGCTTCGTCCCAGCCGTGGAGTAAGAGATCACTCCGTTCCCCCACAGAGGCCAGCCCCCTCCACGGGCGCTCCGACCGCCCGCCACGGCGGAGGCGGACGCCCAGCCACGGCGCCTCCATCCACTCTGCTCGGGGAAAACTCCCCGGCGCCGGGGCCGCCGGCCGCGCCCCATCGTCGCGGCTCGTTTTCCGGGTGGCCGCGCCATGCCCCGAGCGAGAAAGGGCCCTGCTCCACGCGGCACTGGGCCCTGACCAGGACTGCCAAACGCCGGCCAATACTCATGAGCGTTCTGCCCAAATCGATCCCGATTTGGGCAGAACGCTCGTGAGAATTGGCCGGAAAACGCGCGGCGAACACACTTCGGGCACCACAGGGCCGCAGGGCCGCCCCCCCGGGGCCCTGTGCAGGATCGCGTGTCGTCGCGTTCAGGCACCGCCAGGAGGAGCTCCGGGAGGCGGGCCCCGGGGAGGCCTACGCCTCCCGCACCTCAGCCTCCGGGGGTCCCCTCCCTGGCGCCGGCCGCTGGGGACGGGCCAGCCCCGAAACCCGGGCCCGGGCCTGCTTGCTCAGCCTTCCGTTGCCAGGGGCCTGAGCCTGGGGGCCTCCGCATGGGGAACCCTGAGTCCCGCGCCACGAGTCCCCCCGACCGTCCCGGCGACAACGGCACCTTTCGCGGCTTCGTCCCAGCCGTGGAGTGAGAGATCACTCCGTTCCCCCACAGAGGCCAGCCCCCTCCACGGGCGCCCCGGCCGCCCGCCACGGCGGAGGCGGACGCCCGGCCACGGCGCCTACATCCACTCTGCTCGGGGAAAACTCCCCGGCGCCGGGGCCGCCGGCCGCGCCCCATCGTCGCGGCTCGTTTTCCGGGTGGCCGCGCCATGCCCCGAGCGAGAAAGGGCCCTGCTCCACGCGGCACTGGGCCCTGACCAGGGCTGCCCAACGCCGGCCAATTCTCACGAGCGTTCTGCCCAAATCGATCCCGATTTGGGCAGAACGCTCGTGAGAATTGGCCGGAAAACGCCCGGCGAACACACTTCGGGCACCACAGGGCCGCAGGGACGCCCCCCCGGGGCCCTGTCCGGGATCGCGTGTCGTAGCCTTCCGGCACCGCCAGGAGGAGCTCCGGGAGGCGGGCCCCGGGGAGGCCGACGCCTCCCGCTCCTCAGCCTCCGGGGGTCCCCTCCCTGGCGCCGGCCGCTGGGGCCGGGCCAGCCCCGAAACCCGGGCCCGGGCCTGCTTGCTCAGCCTTCCGTTGCCAGGGGCCTGAGCCTGGGGGCCTCGGCATGGGGAACCCTGAGTCCCACGCCACGAGTCCCCCCGACCGTCCCGGCGACAACGGCACCTTTCGCGGCTTCGTCCCAGCCGTGGAGTGAGAGATCACTCCGTTCCCCCACAGAGGCCAGCCCCCTCCACGGGCGCCCCGGCCGCCCGCCACGGCGGAGGCGGACGCCCGGCCACGGCGCCTCCATACACTCTGCTCGGGGAAATCTCCCCGGCGCCGGGGCCGCCGGCCGCGCCCCATCGTCGCGGCTCGTTTTCCGGGTGGCCGCGCCATGCCCCGAGCGAGAAAGGGCCCTGCTCCACGCGGCACTGGGCCCTGACCAGGGCTGCCAAACGCCGGCCAATACTCATGAGCGTTCTGCCCAAATCGATCCCGATTTGGGCAGAACGCTCGTGAGAATTGACCGGAAAACGCCCGGCGAACACACTTCGGGCACCACAGGGCCGCAGGGCCGCCCCCCCGGGGCCCTGTGCGGGATTGCGTGTCGTCGCGTTCCGGCACCGCCAGGAGGAGCTCCGGGAGGCGGGACCCGGGGAGGCCGACGCCTCCCGCTCCTCAGCCTCATGGTTTCCCCTCCCTGGCGCCGGCCGCTGGGGCCGGGCCAGCCCCGAAAGCCGGGCCCGGGCCCGGGCCTGCTTGCTCAGCCTTCCGTTGCCAGGGGCCTGAGCCTGGGGGCCTCCGCATGGGGAACCCTGAGTCCCGCGCCACGAGACCCCCCGACCGTCCCGGCGACAACGGCACCTTTCGCGGCTTCGTCCCAGCCGTGGTGTGAGAGATCACTCCGTTCCCCCACAGAGGCCAGCCCCCTCCACGGGCGCTCCGACCGCCCGCCACGGCGGAGGCGGACGCCCAGCCACGGCTCCTCCATCCACTCTGCTCGGGGAAAACTCCCCGGCGCCGGGGCCGCCGGCCGCGCCCCATCGTCGCGGCTCGTTTTCCGGGTGGCCGCGCCATGCCCCGAGCGAGAAAGGGCCCTGCTCCACGCGGCACTGGGCCCTGACCAGGGCTGCCCAACGCCGGCCAATTCTCACTAGCGTTCTGCCCAAATCGATCCCGATTTGGGCAGAACGCTCGTGTGAATTGGCCGGAAAACGCCCGGCGAACACACTTCGGGCACCACAGGGCCGCAGGGTGCCCCCCCGGGGCCCTGTCCGGTATCGCGTGTCGTCGCGTTCCGGCACCGCCAGGAGGAGCTCCGGGAGGCGGGCCCCGGGGAGGCCTACGCCTCCCGCTCCTCAGCCTCCGGGGGTCCCCTCCCTGGCGCCGGCCGCTGGGGCCGGGCCAGCCCCGAAACCCGGGCCCGGGCCTGCTTGCTCAGCCTTCCGTTGCCAGGGTCCTGAGCCTGGGGGCCTCCGCATGGGGAACCCTGAGTCCCGCGCCACGAGTCCCCCCGACCGTCCCGGCGACAACGGCACCTTTCGCGGCTTCGTCCCAGCCGTGGAGTGAGAGATCACTCCGTTCCCCACAGAGGCCAGCCCCCTACACGGGCGCCCCGGCCGCCCGCCACGGCCGAGGCGGACGCCCGGCCAAGGCGCCTCCATCCACCCTGCTCGGGGAAAACTCCCTGGCGCCGGGGCCGCCGGCCGCGCCCCATCGTCGCGGCTCGTGTTCCGGGTGGCCGCGCCATGGCCCGAGCGAGAAAGGGCCCTGCTCCACGCGGCACTGGGCGCTGACCAGGGCTGCCCAACGCCGGCCAATTCTCACGAGCGTTCTGCCCAAATCGATGCCGATTTGGGCAGAACGCTCGAGACAATTGGCCGGAAAACGCCCGGCGAACACACTGCGGGCACCACAGGGCCGCAGGTCCGCCCTCCCGGGGACCTGTGCGGGATCGCGTGTCGTCGCGTTCCGGCACCGCCAGGAGGAGCTCCGGGAGGCGGGCCCCGGGGAGGCCGACGCCTCCCGCTCCTCAGCCTCCGAGGGTCCCCTCCCTGGCGCCGGCCGCTGGGGACGGGCCAGCCCCGAAACCCGGGCCCGGGCCTGCTTGCTCAGCCTTCCGTTGCCAGGGGCCTGAGCCTGGGGGCCTCCGCATGGGGAACCCTGAGTCCCGCGCCACGAGTCCCCCCGACCGTCCCGGCGACAACGGCACCTTTCGCGGCTTCGTCCCAGCCGTGGAGTGAGAGATCACTCCGTTCCCCCACAGAGGCGAGCCCCCTCCACGGGCGCCCCGGCCGCCCGCCACGGCGGAGGCGGACGCCCGGCCACGGCGCCTCCATCCACTCTGCTCGGGGAAAACTCCCCGGCGCCGGGGCCGCCGGCCGCGCCCCATCGTCGCGGCTCGTTTTCCGGGTGGCCGCGCCATGCCCCGAGCGAGAAAGGGCCCTGCTCCACGCGGCACTGGGCCCTGACCAGGGCTGCCCAACGCCGGCCAATTCTCACGAGCGTTCTGCCCAAATCGATCCCAATTTGGGCAGAACGCTCGTGAGAATTGGCCGGAAAACGCCCGGCGAACACACTTCGGGCACCACAGGGCCGCAGGGCCGCCCCCCCGGGGCCCTGTCCGGGATCGCGTGTCGTAGCGTTCCGGCACCGCCAGGAGGAGCTCTGGGAGGCGGGCCCCGGGGAGGCCGACGCCTCCCGCTCCTCAGCCTCCGGGGGTCCCCTCCCTGGCGCCGGCCGCTGGGGCCGGGCCAGCCAGGAAACCCGGGCCCGGGACTGCTTGCTCAGCCTTCCGTTGCCAGGGGCCTGAGCCTGGGGGCCTCCGCATGGGGAACCCTGAGTCCCGCGCCACGAGTCCCCCCGACCGTCCCGGCGACCACGGCACCTTTCGCGGCTTCGTTCCAGCCGTGGAGTGAGAGATCACTCCGTTCCCCCACAGAGGCCAGCCCCCTCCACGGGCGCCCCGGCCGCCCGCCACGGCGGAGGCGGACGCCCGGCCACGGCGCCTCCATCCACTCTGCTCGGGGAAAACTCCCCGGCGCCGGGGCCGCCGGCCGCGCCCCATCGTCGCGGCTCGTTTTCCGGGTGGCCGCGCCATGCCCCGAGCGAGAAAGGGCCCTGCTCCACGCGGCCCTGGGCGCTGACCAGGGCTGCCCAACGCCGGCCAATTCTCACGAGCGTTCTGCCCAAATCGATCCCGATTTGGGCAGAACGCTCGTGAGAATTGGCCGGAAAACGCCCGGCGAACACACTTCGGGCACCAGAGGGCCGCAGGGCCGCCCCCCCGGGGCCCTGTCCGGGATCGCGTGTCGGCGCGTTCCGGCACCGCCAGGAGGAGCTCCGGGAGGCGGGCCCCGGGGAGGCCGACGCCTCCCGCTCCTCAGCCTCCGGGGGTCCCCTCCCTGGCGCCGGCCGCTGGGGCCGGGCCAGCCCCGAAAGCCGGGCCCGGGCCCGGGCCTGCTTGCTCAGCCTTCCGTTGCCAGGGGCCTGAGCCTGGGGGCCTCCGCATGGGGAACCCTGAGTCCCGCGCCACGAGTCCCCCCGACCGTCCCGGCGACCACGGCACCTTTCGCGGCTTCGTCCCAGCCGTGGAGTGAGAGATCACTCCGTTCCCCCACAGAGGCCAGCCCCCTCCACGGGCGCCCCGGCCGCCCGCCACGGCGGAGGCGGACGCCCGGTCACGGCGCCTCCATCCACTCTGCTCGGGGAAAACTCCCCGGCGCCGGGGCCGCCGGCCGCGCCCCATCGTCGCGGCTCGTTTTCCGGGTGGCCGCGCCATGCCCCGAGCGAGAAAGGGCCCTGCTCCACGCGGCCCTGGGCGCTGACCAGGGCTGCCCAACGCGGGCCAATTCTCACGAGCGTTCTGCCCAAATCGATCCCGATTTGGGCAGAACGCTCGTGAGAATTGGCCGGAAAACGCCCGGCGAACACACTTCGGGCACCAGAGGGCCGCAGGGCCGCCCCCCCGGGGCCCTGTCCGGGATCGCGTGTCGGCGCGTTCCGGCACCGCCAGGAGGAGCTCCGGGAGGCGGGCCCCGGGGAGGCCGACGCCTCCCGCTCCTCAGCCTCCGGGGGTCCCCTCCCTGGCGCCGGCCGCTGGGGCCGGGCCAGCCCCGAAAGCCGGGCCCGGGCCCGGGCCTGCTTGCTCAGCCTTCCGTTGCCAGGGGCCTGAGCCTGGGGGCCTCCGCATGGGGAACCCTGAGTCCCGCGCCACGAGTCCCCCTACCGTCCCGGCGACCACGGCACCTTTCGCGGCTTCGTCCCAGCCGTGGAGTGAGAGATCACTCCGTTCCCCCACAGAGGCCAGCCCCCTCCACGGGCGCCCCGGCCGCCCGCCACGGCGGAGGCGGACGCCCGGCCACGGCGCCTCCATCCACTCTGCTCGGGGAAAACTCCCCGGCGCCGGGGCCGCCGGCCGCGCCCCATCGTCGCGGCTCGTTTTCCGGGTGGCCGCGCCATGCCCCGAGCGAGAAAGGGCCCTGCTCCACGCGGCCCTGGGCGCTGACCAGGGCTGCCCAACGCCGGCCAATTCTCACGAGCGTTCTGCCCAAATCGATCCCGATTTGGGCAGAACGCTCGTGAGAATTGGCCGGAAAACGCCCGGCGAACACACTTCGGGCACCAGAGGGCCGCAGGGCCGCCCCCCCGGGGCCCTGTCCGGGATCGCGTGTCGGCGCGTTCCGGCACCGCCAGGAGGAGCTCCGGGAGGCGGGCCCCGGGGAGGCCGACGCCTCCCGCTCCTCAGCCTCCGGGGGTCCCCTCCCTGGCGCCGGCCGCTGGGGCCGGGCCAGCCCCGAAAGCCGGGCCCGGGCCCGGGCCTGCTTGCTCAGCCTTCCGTTGCCAGGGGCCTGAGCCTGGGGGCCTCCGCATGGGGAACCCTGAGTCCCGCGCCACGAGTCCCCCCGACCGTCCCGGCGACCACGGCACTTTTCGCGGCTTCGTCCCAGCCGTGGAGTGAGAGATCATTCCGTTCCCCCACAGAGGCCAGCCCCCTCCACGGGCGCCCCGGCCGCCCGCCACGGCGGAGGCGGACGCCCGGCCACGGCGCCTCCATCCACTCTGCTCGGGGAAAACTCCCCGGCGCCGCGGCTGCCGGCCGCGCCCCATCATCGCGGCTCGTTTTCCGGACGGTCGCGTCATGCCCCGAGCGAGAAAGGGCCCTGCTCCACGCGGAGCTGGGCGCTGACCAGGGCTGCCCAACGCCGGCCAATTCTCACGAGCGTTCTGCCCAAATCGATCCCGATTTGGGCAGAACGCTCGTGAGAATTGGCCGGAAAACGCCCGGCGAACACACTTCGGGCACCAGAGGGCCGCAGGGCCGCCCCCCCCGGGGCCCTGTCCGGGATCGCGTGTCGGCGCGTTCTGGCACCGCCAGGAGGAGCTCCGGGAGGCGGGCCCCGGGGAGGCCGACGCCTCCCGCTCCTCAGCCTCCGGGGGTCCCCTCCCTGGCGCCGGCCGCTGGGGCCGGGCCAGCCCCGAAAGCCGGGCCCGGGCCCGGGCCTGCTTGCTCAGCCTTCCGTTGCCAGGGGCCTGAGCCTGGGGGCCTCCGCATGGGGAACCCTTAGTCCCGTGCCACGAGTCCCCCCGACCGTCCCGGCGACCACGGCACCTTTCGCGGCTTCGTCCCAGCCGTGGAGTGAGAGATCACTCCGTTCCCCCACAGAGGCCAGCCCCCTCCACGGGCGCCCCGGCCGCCCGCCACGGCGGAGGCGGACGCCCGGCCACGGCGCCTCCATCCACTCTGCTCGGGGAAAACACCCCGGCGCCGGGGCCGCCGGCCGCGCCCCATCGTCGCGGCTCGTTTTCCGGGTGGCCGCGCCATGCCCCGAGCGAGAAAGGGCCCTGCTCCACGCGGCCCTGGGCGCTGACCAGGGCTGCCCAACGCCGGCCAATTCTCACGAGCGTTCTGCCCAAATCGATCCCGATTTGGGCAGAAGGCTCGTGAGAATTGGCCGGAAAACGCCCGGCGAACACACTTCGGGCACCAGAGGGCCGCAGGGCCGCCCCCCCGGGGCCCTGTCCGGGATCGCGTGTCGGCGCGTTCCGGCACCGCCAGGAGGAGCTCCGGGAGGCGGGCCCCGGGGAGGCCGACGCCTCCCGCTCCTCAGCCTCCGGGGGTCCCCTCCCTGGCGCCGGCCGCTGGGGCCGGGCCAGCCCCGAAAGCCGGGCCCGGGCCCGGGCCTGCTTGCTCAGCCTTCCGTTGCCAGGGGCCTGAGCCTGGGGGCCTCCGCATGGGGAACCCTGAGTCCCGCGCCACGAGTCCCCCCGACCGTCCCGGCGACCACGGCACCTTTCGCGGCTTCGTCCCAGCCGTGGAGTGAGAGATCACTCCGTTCCCCCACAGAGGCCAGCCCCCTCCACGGGCGCCCCGGCCGCCCGCCACGGCGGAGGCGGACGCCCGGCCACGGCGCCTCCATCCACTCTGCTCGGGGAAAACTCCCCGGCGCCGGGGCCGCCGGCCGCGCCCCATCGTCGCGGCTCGTTTTCCGGGTGGCCGCGCCATGCCCCGAGCGAGAAAGGGCCCTGCTCCACGCGGCCCTGGGCGCTGACCAGGGCTGCCCAACGCCGGCCAATTCTCACGAGCGTTCTGCCCAAATCGATCCCGATTTGGGCAGAACGCTCGTGAGAATTGGCCGGAAAACGCCCGGCGAACACACTTCGGGCACCAGAGGGCCGCAGGGCCGCCCCCCCGGGGCCCTGTCCGGGATCGCGTGTCGGCGCGTTCCGGCACCGCCAGGAGGAGCTCCGGGAGGCGGGCCCCGGGGAGGCCGACGCCTCCCGCTCCTCAGCCTCCGGGGGTCCCCTCCCTGGCGCCGGCCGCTGGGGCCGGGCCAGCCCCGAAAGCCGGGCCCGGGCCCGGGCCTGCTTGCTCAGCCTTCCGTTGCCAGGGGCCTGAGCCTGGGGGCCTCCGCATGGGGAACCCTGAGTCCCGCGCCACGAGTCCCCCCGACCGTCCCGGCGACCACGGCACCTTTCGCGGCTTCGTCCCAGCCGTGGAGTGAGAGATCACTCCGTTCCCCCACAGAGGCCAGACCCCTCCACGGGCGCCCCGGCCGCCCGCCACGGCGGAGGCGGACGCCCGGCCACGGCGCCTCCATCCACTCTGCTCGGGGAAAACTCCCCGGCGCCGGGGCCGCCGGCCGCGCCCCATCGTCGCGGCTCGTTTTCCGGGTGGCCGCGCCATGCCCCGAGCGAGAAAGGGCCCTGCTCCACGCGGCCCTGGGCGCTGACCAGGGCTGCCCAACGCCGGCCAATTCTCACGAGCGTTCTGCCCAAATCGATCCCGATTTGGGCAGAACGCTCGTGAGAATTGGCCGGAAAACGCCCGGCGAACACTCTTCGGGCACCAGAGGGCCGCAGGGCCGCCCCCCCGGGGCCCTGTCCGGGATCGCGTGTCGGCGCATTCCGGCACCGCCAGGAGGAGCTCCGGGAGGCGGGCCCCGGGGAGGCCGACGCCTCCCGCTCCTCAGCCTCCGGGGGTCCCCTCCCTGGCGCCGGCCGCTGGGGCCGGGCCAGCCCCGAAAGCCGGGCCCGGGCCCGGGCCTGCTTGCTCAGCCTTCCGTTGCCAGGGGCCTGAGCCTGGGGGCCTCCGCATGGGGAACCCTGAGTCCCGCGCCACGAGTCCCCCCGACCGTCCCGGCGACCACGGCACCTTTCGCGGCTTCGTCCCAGCCGTGGAGTGAGAGATCACTCCGTTCCCCCACAGAGGCCAGCCCCCTCCACGGGCGCCCCGGCCGCCCGCCACGGCGGAGGCGGACGCCCGGCCACGGCGCCTCCATCCACTCTGCTCGGGGAAAACTCCCCGGCGCCGGGGCCGCCGGCCGCGCCCCATCGTCGCGGCTCGTTTTCCGGGTGGCCGCGCCATGCCCCGAGCGAGAAAGGGCCCTGCTCCACGCGGCCCTGGGCGCTGTCCAGGGCTGCCCAACGCCGGCCAATTCTCACGAGCGTTCTGCCCAAATCGATCCCGATTTGGGCAGAACGCTCGTGAGAATTGGCCGGAAAACGCCCGGCGAACACACTTCGGGCACCACAGGGCCGCAGGGCCGCCCCCCCGGGGCCCTGTCTGGGATCGCGTGTCGTCGCCTTCCGGCACCGCCAGGAGGAGCTCCGGGAGGCGGGCCCCGGGGAGGCCGACGCCTCCCGCTCCTCAGCCTCCGGGGGTCCCCTCCCTGGCGCCGGCCGCTGGGGCCGGGCCAGCCCCGAAAGCCGGGCCCGGGCCCGGGCCTGCTTGCTCAGCCTTCCGTTGCCAGGGGCCTGAGCCTGGGGGCCGCCGCATGGGGAACCCTGAGTCCCGCGCCACGAGTCCCCCCGACCGTCCCGGCGACCACGGCACCTTTCGCGGCTTCGTCCCAGCCGTGGAGTGAGAGATCACTCCGTTCCCCCACAGAGGCCAGCCCCCTCCACGGGCGCCCCGGCCGCCCGCCACGGCGGAGGCGGACGCCCGGCCACGGCGCCTCCATCCACTCTGCTCGGGGAAAACACCCCGGCGCCGGGGCCGCCGGCCGCGCCCCATCGTCGCGGCTCGTTTTCCGGGTGGCCGCGCCATGCCCCGAGCGAGAAAGGGCCCTGCTCCACGCGGCCCTGGGCGCTGACCAGGGCTGCCCAACGCCGGCCAATTCTCACGAGCGTTCTGCCCAAATCGATCCCGATTTGGGCAGAACGCTCGTGAGAATTGGCCGGAAAACGCCCGGCGAACACACTTCGGGCACCAGAGGGCCGCAGGGCCGCCCCCCCGGGGCCCTGTCCGGGATCGCGTGTCGGCGCGTTCCGGCACCGCCAGGAGGAGCTCCGGGAGGCGGGCCCCGGGGAGGCCGACGCCTCCCGCTCCTCAGCCTCCGGGGGTCCCCTCCCTGGCGCCGGCCGCTGGGGCCGGGCCAGCCCCGAAAGCCGGGCCCGGGCCCGGGCCTGCTTGCTCAGCCTTCCGTTGCCAGGGTCCTGAGCCTGGGGGCCTCCGCATGGGGAACCCTGAGTCCCGCGCCACGAGTCCCCCCGACCGTCCCGGCGACCATGGCACCTTTCGCGGCTTCGTCCCAGCCGTGGAGTGAGAGATCACTCCGTTCCCCCACAGAGGCCAGCCCCCTCCACGGGCGCCCCGGCCGCCCGCCACGGCGGAGGCGGACGCCCGGCCACGGCGCCTCCATCCACTCTGCTCGGGGAAAACTCCCCGGCGCCGGGGCCGCCGGCCGCGCCCCATCGTCGCGGCTCGTTTTCCGGGTGGCCGCGCCATGCCCCGAGCGAGAAAGGGCCCTGCTCCACGCGGCCCTGGGCGCTGACCAGGGCTGCCCAACGCCGGCCAATTCTCACGAGCGTTCTGCCCAAATCGATCCCGATTTGGGCAGAACGCTCGTGAGAATTGGCCGGAAAACGCCCGGCGAACACACTTCGGGCACCAGAGGGCCGCAGGGCCGCCCCCCCGGGGCCCTGTCCGGGATCGCGTGTCGGCGCGTTCCGGCACCGCCAGGAGGAGCTCCGGGAGGCGGGCCCCGGGGAGGCCGACGCCTCCCGCTCCTCAGCCTCCGGGGGTCCCCTCCCTGGCGCCGGCCGCTGGGGCCGGGCCAGCCCCGAAAGCCGGGCCCGGGCCCGGGCCTGCTTGCTCAGCCTTCCGTTGCCAGGGGCCTGAGCCTGGGGGCCTCCGCATGGGGAACCCTGAGTCCCGCGACACGAGTCCCCCCGACCGTCCCGGCGACCACGGCACCTATCGCGGCTTCGTCCCAGCCGTGGAGTGAGAGATCACTCCGTTCCCCCACAGAGGCCAGCCCCCTCCACGGGCGCCCCGGCCGCCCGCCACGGCGGAGGCGGACGCCCGGTCACGGCGCCTCCATCCACTCTGCTCGGGGAAAACTCCCCGGCGCCGGGGCCGCCGGCCGCGCCCCATCGTCGCGGCTCGTTTTCCGGGTGGCCGCGCCATGCCCCGAGCGAGAAAGGGCCCTGCTCCACGCGGCACTGGGCCCTGACCAGGGCTGCCCAACGCCGGCCAATTCTCACGAGCGTTCTGCCCAAATCGATCCCGATTTGGGCAGAACGCTCGTGTGAATTGGCCGGAAAACGCCCGGCGAACACACTTCGGGCACCAGAGGGCCGCAGGGCCGCCCCCCCGGGGCCCTGTCCGGGATCGCGTGTCGGCGCGTTCCGGCACCGCCAGGAGGAGCTCCGGGAGGCGGGCCCCGGGGAGGCCGACGCCTCCCGCTCCTCAGCCTCCGGGGGTCCCCTCCCTGGCGCCGGCCGCTGGGGCCGGGCCAGCCCCGAAAGCCGGGCCCGGGCCCGGGCCTGCTTGCTCAGCCTTCCGTTGCCAGGGGCCTGAGCCTGGGGGCCGCCGCATGGGGAACCCTGAGTCCCGCGCCACGAGTCCCCCCGACCGTCCCGGCGACCACGGCACCTTTCGCGGCTTCGTCCCAGCCGTGGAGTGAGAGATCACTCCGTTCGCCCACAGAGGCCAGCCCCCTCCACGGGCGCCCCGGCCGCCCGCCACGGCGGAGGCGGACGCCCGGCCACGGCGCCTCCATCCACTCTGCTCGGGGAAAACACCCCGGCGCCGGGGCCGCCGGCCGCGCCCCATCGTCGCGGCTCGTTTTCCGGGTGGCCGCGCCATGCCCCGAGCGAGAAAGGGCCCTGCTCCACGCGGCCCTGGGCGCTGACCAGGGCTGCCCAACGCCGGCCAATTCTCACGAGCGTTCTGCCCAAATCGATCCCGATTTGGGCAGAACGCTCGTGAGAATTGGCCGGAAAACGCCCGGCGAACACACTTCGGGCACCAGAGGGCCGCAGGGCCGCCCCCCCGGGGCCCTGTCCGGGATCGCGTGTCGGCGCGTTCCGGCACCGCCAGGAGGAGCTCCGGGAGGCGGGCCCCGGGGAGGCCGACGCCTCCCGCTCCTCAGCCTCCGGGGGTCCCCTCCCTGGCGCCGGCCGCTGGGGCCGGGCCAGCCCCGAAAGCCGGGCCCGGGCCCGGGCCTGCTTGCTCAGCCTTCCGTTGCCAGGGGCCTGAGCCTGGGGGCCTCCGCATGGGGAACCCTGAGTCCCGCGCCACGAGTCCCCCCGACCGTCCCGGCGACCACGGCACCTTTCGCGGCTTCGTCCCAGCCGTGGAGTGAGAGATCACTCCGTTCCCCCACAGAGGCCAGCCCCCTCCACGGGCGCCCCGGCCGCCCGCCACGGCGGAGGCGGACGCCCGGCCACGGCGCCTCCATCCACTCTGCTCGGGGAAAACTCCCCGGCGCCGGGGCCGCCGGCCGCGCCCCATCGTCGCGGCTCGTTTTCCGGGTGGCCGCGCCATGCCCCGAGCGAGAAAGGGCCCTGCTCCACGCGGCCCTGGGCGCTGACCAGGGCTGCCCAACGCCGGCCAATTCTCACGAGCGTTCTGCCCAAATCGATCCCGATTTGGGCAGAACGCTCGTGAGAATTGGCCGGAAAACGCCCGGCGAACACACTTCGGGCACCAGAGGGCCGCAGGACCGCCCCCCCGGGGCCCTGTCCGGGATCGCGTGTCGGCGCGTTCCGGCACCGCCAGGAGGAGCTCCGGGAGGCGGGCCCCGGGGAGGCCGACGCCTCCCGCTCCTCAGCCTCCGGGGGTCCCCTCCCTGGCGCCGGCCGCTGGGGCCGGGCCAGCCCCGAAAGCCGGGCCCGGGCCCGGGCCTGCTTGCTCAGCCTTCCGTTGCCAGGGGCCTGAGCCTGGGGGCCTCCGCATGGGGAACCCTGAGTCCCGCGCCACGAGTCCCCCCGACCGTCCCGGCGACCACGGCACCTATCGCGGCTTCGTCCCAGCCGTGGAGTGAGAGATCACTCCGTTCCCCCACAGAGGCCAGCCCCCTCCACGGGCGCCCCGGCCGCCCGCCACGGCGGAGGCGGACGCCCGGTCACGGCGCCTCCATCCACTCTGCTCGGGGAAAACTCCCCGGCGCCGGGGCCGCCGGCCGCGCCCCATCGTCGCGGCTCGTTTTCCGGGTGGCCGCGCCATGCCCCGAGCGAGAAAGGGCCCTGCTCCACGCGGCACTGGGCCCTGACCAGGGCTGCCCAACGCCGGCCAATTCTCACGAGCGTTCTGCCCAAATCGATCCCGATTTGGGCAGAACGCTCGTGTGAATTGGCCGGAAAACGCCCGGCGAACACACTTCGGGCACCACAGGGCCGAAGGGTGCCCCCCCGGGGCCCTGTCCGGGATCGCGTGTCGTCGCGTTCCGGCACCGCCAGGAGGAGCTCCGGGAGGCGGGCCCCGGGGAGGCCTACGCCTCCCGCTCCTCAGCCTCCGGGGGTCCCCTCCCTGGCGCCGGCCGCTGGGGCCGGGCCAGCCCCGAAACCCGGGCCCGGGCCTGCTTGCTCAGCCTTCCGTTGCCAGGGTCCTGAGCCTGGGGGCCTCCGCATGGGGAACCCTGAGTCCCGCGCCACGAGTCCCCCCGACCGTCCCGGCGACAACGGCACCTTTCGCGGCTTCGTCCCAGCCGTGGAGTGAGAGATCACTCCGTTCCCCCACAGAGGCCAGCCCGCTCCACGGGCGCCCCGGCCGCCCGCCACGGCGGAGGCGGACGCCCGGCCACGGCGCCTCCATCCACTCTGCTCGGGGAAAACTCCCCGGCGTCGGGGACGCCGGCCGCGCCCCATCCTCCCGGCTCGTTTTCCGGGTGGCCGCGCCATGCCCCGAGCGAGAAAGGGCCCTGCTCCTCGCGGCACTGGGCGCTGACCAGGGCTGCCCAACGCCGTCCAACTCTCACGAGCGTTCTGCCCAAATCGATCCCGATTTGGGCAGAACGCTCGTGAGAATTGGCCGGAAAACGCCCGGCGAACACACTTCGGGCACCACAGGGCCGCAGGGCCGCCCCCCCGGGGCCCTGTCCGGGATCACGTGTGGTCGCGTTCCGGCACCGCCAGGAGGAGTTCCGGGAGGCGGGCCCCTGGAGGCGGACGCCTCCCGCTCCTCAGCCTCATGGTTTCCCCTCCCTGGCGCCGGCCGCTGGGGCCGGGCCAGCCCCGAAAGCCGGGCCCGGGCCCGGGCCTGCTTGCTCAGCCTTCCGTTGCCAGGGGCCTGAGCCTGGGGGCCTCCGCATGGGGAACCCTGAGTCCCGCGCCACGAGTCCCCCCGACCGTCCCGGCGACAACGGCACCTTTCGCGGCTTCGTCCCAGCCGTGGAGTGAGAGATCACTCCGTTCCCCCACAGAGGCCAGCCCCCTCCACGGGCGCTCCGACCGCCCGCCACGGCGGAGGCGGACGCCCAGCCACGGCGCCTCCATCCACTCTGCTCGGGGAAAACTCCCCGGCGCCGGGGCCGCCGGCCGCGCCCCATCGTCGCGGCTCGTTTTCCTGGTGGCCGCGCCATGCCCCGAGCGAGAAAGGGCCCTGCTCCACGCGGCACTGGGCCCTGACCAGGGCTGCCCAACGCCGGCCAATTCTCACGAGCGTTCTGCCCAAATCGATCCCGATTTGGGCAGAACGCTCGTGTGAATTGGCCGGAAAACGCCCGGCGAACACACTTCGGGCACCACAGGGCCGCAGGGTGCCCCCCCGGGGCCCTGTCCGGGATCGCGTGTCGTCGCGTTCCGGCACCGCCAGGAGGAGCTCCGGGAGGCGGGCCCCGGGGAGGCCTACGCCTCCCGCACCTCAGCCTCCGGGGGTCCCCTCCCTGGCGCCGGCCGCTGGGGCCGGGCCAGCCCCGAAACCCGGGCCCGGGCCTGCTTGCTCAGCCTTCCGTTGCCAGGGTCCTGAGCCTGGGGGCCTCCGCATGGGGAACCCTGAGTCCCGCGCCACGAGTCCCCCCGACCGTCCCGGCGACAACGGCACCTTTCGCGGCTTCGTCCCAGCCGTGGAGTGAGAGATCACTCCGTTCCCCCACAGAGGCCAGCCCCCTCCACGGGCGCCCCGGCCGCCCGCCACGGCGGAGGCGGACGCCCGGCCACGGCGCCTCCATCCACCCTGCTCGGGGAAAACTCCCCGGCGCGGGGCCTCCGGACGCGCCCCATCGTCGCGGCTCGTGTTCCGGGTGGCCGCGCCATGGCCCGAGCGAGAAAGGGCCCTGCTCCACGCGGCACTGGGCGCTGACCAGGGCTGCCCAACGCCGGCCAATTCTCACGAGCGTTCTGCCCAAATCGATGCCGATTTGGGCAGAACGCTCGAGAGAATTGGCCGGAAAACGCACGGCGAACACACTTCGGGCACCACAGGGCCGCAGGTCCGCCCTCCCGGGGACCTGTGCGGGATCGCGTGTCGTCGCGTTCCGGCACCGCCAGGAGGAGCTCCGGGAGGCGGGCCCCGGGGAGGCCGACGCCTCCCGCTCCTCAGCCTCCGAGGGTCCCCTCCCTGGCGCCGGCCGCTGGGGACGGGCCAGCCCCGAAACCCGGGCCCGGGCCTGCTTGCTCAGCCTTCCGTTGCCAGGGGCCTGAGCCTGGGGGCCTCCGCATGGGGAACCCTGAGTCCCGCGCCACGAGTCCCCCCGACCGTCCCGGCGACAACGGCACCTTTCGCGGCTTCGTCCCAGCCGTGGAGTGAGAGATCACTCCGTTCCCCCACAGAGGCCAGCCCCCTCCACGGGCGCCCCGGCCGCCCGCCACGGCGGAGGCGGACGCCCGGCCACGGCGCCTCCATCCACTCTGCTCGGGGAAAACTCCCCGGCGCCGGGGCCGCCGGCCGCGCCCCATCGTCGCGGCTCGTTTTCCGGGTGGCCGCGCCATGCCCCGAGCGAGAAAGGGCCCTGCTCCACGCGGCACTGGGCCCTGACCAGGGCTGCCCAACGCCGGCCAATTCTCACGAGCGTTCTGCCCAAATCGATCCCGATTTGGGCAGAACGCTCGTGAGAATTGGCCGGAAAACGCCCGGCGAACACACTTCGGGCACCACAGGACCGCAGGGCCGCCCCCCCGGGGCCCTGTCCGGGATCGCGTGTCGTAGCCTTCCGGCACCGCCAGGAGGAGCTCCGGGAGGCGGGCCCCGGGGAGGCCGACGCCTCCCGCTCCTCAGCCTCCGGGGGTCCCCTCCCTGGCGCCGGCCGCTGGGGCCGGGCCAGCCCCGAAACCCGGGCCCGGGCCTGCTTGCTCAGCCTTCCGTTGCCAGGGGCCTGAGCCTGGGGGCCTCGGTATGGGGAACCCTGAGTCCCACGCCACGAGTCCCCCCGACCGTCCCGGCGACAACGGCACCTTTCGCGGCTTCGTCCCAGCCGTGGAGTGAGAGATCACTCCGTTCCCCCACAGAGGCCAGCCCCCTCCACGGGCGCCCCGGCCGCCCGCCACGGCGGAGGCGGACGCCCGGCCACGGCGCCTCCATCCACTCTGCTCGGGGAAATCTCCCCGGCGCCGGGGCCGCCGGCCGCGCCCCATCGTCGCGGCTCGTTTTCCGGGTGGCCGCGCCATGCCCCGAGCGAGAAAGGGCCCTGCTCCACGCGGCACTGGGCCCTGACCAGGGCTGCCAAACGCCGGCCAATACTCATGAGCGTTCTGCCCAAATCGATCCCGATTTGGGCAGAACACTCGTGAGAATTGACCGGAAAACGCCCGGCGAACACACTTCGGGCACCACAGGGCCGCAGGGCCGCCCCCCCGGGGCCCTGTGCGGGATTGCGTGTCGTCGCGTTCCGGCACCGCCAGGAGGAGCTCCGGGAGGCGGGACCCGGGGAGGCCGACGCCTCCCGCTCCTCAGCCTCATGGTTTCCCCTCCCTGGCGCCGGCCGCTGGGGCCGGGCCAGCCCCGAAAGCCGGGCCCGGGCCCGGGCCTGCTTGCTCAGCCTTCCGTTGCCAGGGGCCTGAGCCTGGGGGCCTCCGCATGGGGAACCCTGAGTCCCGCGCCACGAGTCCCCCCGACCGTCCCGGCGACAACGGCACCTTTCGCGGCTTCGTCCCAGCCGTGGAGTGAGAGATCACTCCGTTCCCCCACAGAGGCCAGCCCCCTCCACGGGCGCTCCGACCGCCCGCCACGGCGGAGGCGGACGCCCAGCCACGGCGCCTCCATCCACTCTGCTCGGGGAAAACTCCCCGGCGCCGGGGCCGCCGGCCGCGCCCCATCGTCGCGGCTCGTTTTCCGGGTGGCCGCGCCATGCCCCGAGCGAGAAAGGGCCCTGCTCCACGCGGCACTGGGCCCTGACCAGGGCTGCCCAACGCCGGCCAATTCTCACGAGCGTTCTGCCCAAATCGATCCCGATTTGGGCAGAACGCTCGTGTGAATTGGCCGGAAAACGCCCGGCGAACACACTTCGGGCACCACAGGGCCACAGGGTGCCCCCCCGGGGCCCTGTCCGGGATCGCGTGTCGTCGCGTTCCGGCACCTCCAGGAGGAGCTCCGGGAGGCGGGCCCCGGGGAGGCCTACGCCTCCCGCTCCTCAGCCTCCGGGGGTCCCCTCCCTGGCGCCGGCCGCTGGGGCCGGGCCAGCCCCGAAACCCGGGCCCGGGCCTGCTTGCTCAGCCTTCCGTTGCCAGGGTCCTGAGCCTGGGGGCCTCCGCATGGGGAACCCTGAGTCCCGCGCCACGAGTCCCCCCGACCGTCCCGGCGACAACGGCACCTTTCGCGGCTTCGTCCCAGCCGTGGAGTGAGAGATCACTCCGTTCCCCACAGAGGCCAGCCCCCTCCACGGGCGCCCCGGCCGCCCGCCACGGCGGAGGCGGACGCCCGGCCACGGCGCCTCCATCCACTCTGCTCGGGGAAAACTCCCCGGCGTCGGGGACGCCGGCCGCGCCCCATCGTCGCGGCTCGTTTTCCGGGTGGCCGCGCCATGCCCCGAGCGAGAAAGGGCCCTGCTCCTCGCGGCCCTGGGCGCTGACCAGGGCTGCCCAACGCCGGCCAATTCTCACGAGCGTTCTGCCCAAATCGATCCCGATTTGAGCAGAACGCTCGTGAGAATTGGCCGGAAAACGCCCGGCGAACACACTTCGGGCACCAGAGGGCCGCAGGGCCGCCCCCCCGGGGCCCTGTCCGGGATCGCGTGTCGGCGCGTTCCGGCACCGCCAGGAGGAGCTCCGGGAGGCGGGCCCCGGGGAGGCCGACGCCTCCCGCTCCTCAGCCTCCGGGGGTCCCCTCCCTGGCGCCGGCCGCTGGGGCCGGGCCAGCCCCGAAAGCCGGGCCCGGGCCCGGGCCTGCTTGCTCAGCCTTCCGTTGCCAGGGGCCTGAGCCTGGGGGCCTCCGCATGGGGAACCCTGAGTCCCGCGCCACGAGTCCCCCCGACCGTCCCGGCGACAACGGCACCTTTCGCGGCTTCGTCCCAGCCGTGGAGTGAGAGATCACTCTGTTCCCCCACAGAGGCCAGCCCCCTCCACGGGCGCTCCGACCGCCCGCCACGGCGGAGGCGGACGCCCAGCCACGGCGCCTCCATCCACTCTGCTCGGGGAAAACTCCCCGGCGCCGGGGCCGCCGGCCGCGCCCCATCGTCGCGGCTCGTTTTCCGGGTGGCCGCGCCATGCCCCGAGCGAGAAAGGGCCCTGCTCCACGCGGCACTGGGCCCTGACCAGGGCTGCCCAACGCCGGCCAATTCTCACGAGCGTTCTGCCCAAATCGATCCCGATTTGGGCAGAACGCTCGTGTGAATTGGCCGGAAAACGCCCGGCGAACACACTTCGGGCACCACAGGGCCGCAGGGTGCCCCCCCGGGGCCCTGTCCGGGATCGCGTGTCGTCGCGTTCCGGCACCGCCAGGAGGAGCTCCGGGAGGCGGGCCCCGGGGAGGCCGACGCCTCCCGCTCCTCAGCCTCATGGTTTCCCCTCCCTGGCGCCGGCCGCTGGGGCCGGGCCAGCCCCGAAAGCCGGGCCCGGGCCCGGGCCTGCTTGCTCAGCCTTCCGTTGCCAGGGGCCTGAGCCTGGGGGCCTCCGCATGGGGAACCCTGAGTCCCGCGCCACGAGTCCCCCCGACCGTCCCGGCGACAACGGCACCTTTCGCGGCTTCGTCCCAGCCGTGGAGTGAGAGATCACTCCGTTCCCCCACAGAGGCCAGCCCCCTCCACGGGCGCCCCGGCCGCCCGCCACGGCGGAGGCGGACGCCCGGCCACGGCGCCTCCATCCACCCTGCTCGGGGAAAACTCCCCGGCGCGGGGCCGCCGGACGCGCCCCATCGTCGCGGCTCGTGTTCCGGGTGGCCGCGCCATGGCCCGAGCGAGAAAGGGCCCTGCTCCACGCGGCACTGGGCGCTGACCAGGGCTGCCCAACGCCGGCCAATTCTCACGAGCGTTCTGCCCAAATCGATGCCGATTTGGGCAGAACGCTCGAGAGAATTGGCCGGAAAACGCACGGCGAACACACTTCGGGCACCACAGGGCCGCAGGTCCGCCCTCCCGGGGACCTGTGCGGGATCGCGTGTCGTCGCGTTCCGGCACCGCCAGGAGGAGCTCCGGGAGGCGGGCCCCGGGGAGGCCGACGCCTCCCGCTCCTCAGCCTCCGAGGGTCCCCTCCCTGGCGCCGGCCGCTGGGGACGGGCCAGCCCCGAAACCCGGGCCCGGGCCTGCTTGCTCAGCCTTCCGTTGCCAGGGGCCTGAGCCTGGGGGCCTCCGCATGGGGAACCCTGAGTCCCGCGCCACGAGTCCCCCCGACCGTCCCGGCGACAACGGCACCTTTCGCGGCTTCGTCCCAGTCGTGGAGTGAGAGATCACTCCGTTCCCCCACAGAGGCCAGCCCCCTCCACGGGCGCCCCGGCCGCCCGCCACGGCGGAGGCGGACGCCCGGCCACGGCGCCTCCATCCACTCTGCTCGGGGAAAACTCCCCGGCGCCGGGGCCGCCGGCCGCGCCCCATCGTCGCGGCTCGTTTTCCGGGTGGCCGCGCCATGCCCCGAGCGAGAAAGGGCCCTGCTCCACGCGGCACTGGGCCCTGACCAGGGCTGCCCAACGCCGGCCAATTCTCACGAGCGTTCTGCCCAAATCGATCCCGATTTGGGCAGAACGCTCGTGAGAATTGGCCGGAAAACGCCCGGCGAACACACTTCGGGCACCACAGGGCCGCAGGGACGCCCCCCCGGGGCCCTGTCCGGGATCGCGTGTCGTAGCCTTCCGGCACCGCCAGGAGGAGCTCCGGGAGGCGGGCCCCGGGGAGGCCGACGCCTCCCGCTCCTCAGCCTCCGGGGGTCCCCTCCCTGGCGCCGGCCGCTGGGGCCGGGCCAGCCCCGAAACCCGGGCCCGGGCCTGCTTGCTCAGCCTTCCGTTGCCAGGGGCCTGAGCCTGGGGGCCTCGGCATGGGGAACCCTGAGTCCCACGCCACGAGTCCCCCCGACCGTCCCGGCGACAACGGCACCTTTCGCGGCTTCGTCCCAGCCGTGGAGTGAGAGATCACTCCGTTCCCCCACAGAGGCCAGCCCCCTCCACGGGCGCCCCGGCCGCCCGCCACGGCGGAGGCGGACGCCCGGCCACGGCGCCTCCATCCACTCTGCTCGGGGAAAACTCCCCGGCGCCGGGGCCGCCGGCCGCGCCCCATCGTCGCGGCTCGTTTTCCGGGTGGCCGCGCCATGCCCCGAGCGAGAAAGGGCCCTGCTCCACGCGGCACTGGGCCCTGACCAGGGCTGCCCAACGCCGGCCAATACTCATGAGCGTTCTGCCCAAATCGATCCCGATTTGGGCAGAACGCTCGTGAGAATTGACCGGAAAACGCCCGGCGAACACACTTCGGGCACCACAGGGCCGCAGGGCCGCCCCCCCGGGGCCCTGTGCGGGATTGCGTGTCTTCGCGTTCCGGCACCGCCAGGAGGAGCTCCGGGAGGCGGGACCCGGGGAGGCCGACGCCTCCCGCTCCTCAGCCTCATGGTTTCCCCTCCCTGGCGCCGGCCGCTGGGGCCGGGCCAGCCCCGAAAGCCGGGCCCGGGCCCGGGCCTGCTTGCTCAGCCTTCCGTTGCCAGGGGCCTGAGCCTGGGGGCCTCCGCATGGGGAACCCTGAGTCCCGCGCCACGAGTCCCCCCGACCGTCCCGGCGACAACGGCACCTTTCGCGGCTTCGTCCCAGCCATGGAGTGAGAGATCACTCCGTTCCCCCACAGAGGCCAGCCCCCTCCACGGGCGCTCCGACCGCCCGCCACGGCGGAGGCGGACGCCCAGCCACGGCTCCTCCATCCACTTTGCTCGGGGAAAACTCCCCGGCGCCGGGGCCGCCGGCCGCGCCCCATCGTCGCGGCTCGTTTTCCGGGTGGCCGCGCCATGCCCCGAGCGAGAAAGGGCCCTGCTCCACGCGGCACTGGGCCCTGACCAGGGCTGCCCAACGCCGGCCAATTCTCACGAGCATTCTGCCCAAATCGATCCCGATTTGGGCAGAACGCTCGTGTGAATTGGCCGGAAAACGCCCGGCGAACACACTTCGGGCACCACAGGGCCGCAGGGTGCCCCCCCGGGGCCCTGTCCGGTATCGCGTGTCGTCGCGTTCCGGCACCGCCAGGAGGAGCTCCGGGAGGCGGGCCCCGGGGAGGCCTACGCCTCCCGCTCCTCAGCCTCCGGGGGTCCCCTCCCTGGCGCCGGCCGCTGGGGCCGGGCCAGCCCCGAAACCCGGGCCCGGGCCTGCTTGCTCAGCCTTCCGTTGCCAGGGTCCTGAGCCTGGGGGCCTCCGCATGGGGAACCCTGAGTCCCGCGCCACGAGTCCCCCCGACCGTCCCGGCGACAACGGCACCTTTCGCGGCTTCGTCCCAGCCGTGGAGTGAGAGATCACTCCGTTCCCCACAGAGGCCAGCCCCCTACACGGGCGCCCCGGCCGCCCGCCACGGCCGAGGCGGACGCCCGGCCAAGGCGCCTCCATCCACCCTGCTCGGGGAAAACTCCCTGGCGCCGGGGCCGCCGGCCGCGCCCCATCGTCGCGGCTCGTGTTCCGGGTGGCCGCGCCATGGCCCGAGCGAGAAAGGGCCCTGCTCCACGCGGCACTGGGCGCTGACCAGGGCTGCCCAACGCCGGCCAATTCTCACGAGCGTTCTGCCCAAATCGATGCCGATTTGGGCAGAACGCTCGAGACAATTGGCCGGAAAACGCCCGGCGAACACACTGCGGGCACCACAGGGCCGCAGGTCCGCCCTCCCGGGGACCTGTGCGGGATCGCGTGTCGTCGCGTTCCGGCACCGCCAGGAGGAGCTCCGGGAGGCGGGCCCCGGGGAGGCCGACGCCTCCCGCTCCTCAGCCTCCGAGGGTCCCCTCCCTGGCGCCGGCCGCTGGGGACGGGCCAGCCCCGAAACCCGGGCCCGGGCCTGCTTGCTCAGCCTTCCGTTGCCAGGGGCCTGAGCCTGGGGGCCTCCGCATGGGGAACCCTGAGTCCCGCGCCACGAGTCCCCCCGACCGTCCCGGCGACAACGGCACCTTTCGCGGCTTCGTCCCAGCCGTGGAGTGAGAGATCACTCCGTTCCCCCACAGAGGCGAGCCCCCTCCACGGGCGCCCCGGCCGCCCGCCACGGCGGAGGCGGACGCCCGGCCACGGCGCCTCCATCCACTCTGCTCGGGGAAAACTCCCCGGCGCCGGGGCCGCCGGCCGCGCCCCATCGTCGCGGCTCGTTTTCCGGGTGGCCGCGCCATGCCCCGAGCGAGAAAGGGCCCTGCTCCACGCGGCACTGGGCCCTGACCAGGGCTGCCCAACGCCGGCCAATTCTCACGAGCGTTCTGCCCAAATCGATCCCAATTTGGGCAGAACGCTCGTGAGAATTGGCCGGAAAACGCCCGGCGAACACACTTCGGGCACCACAGGGCCGCAGGGCCGCCCCCCCGGGGCCCTGTCCGGGATCGCGTGTCGTAGCGTTCCGGCACCGCCAGGAGGAGCTCTGGGAGGCGGGCCCCGGGGAGGCCGACGCCTCCCGCTCCTCAGCCTCCGGGGGTCCCCTCCCTGGCGCCGGCCGCTGGGGCCGGGCCAGCCCCGAAACCCGGGCCCGGGCCTGCTTGCTCAGCCTTCCGTTGCCAGGGGCCTGAGCCTGGGGGCCTCGGCATGGGGAACCCTGAGTCGCACGCCACGAGTCCCCCCGACCGTCCCGGCGACATCGGCACCTTTCGCGGCTTCGTCCCAGCCGTGGAGTGAGAGATCACTCCGTTCCCCCACAGAGGCCAGCCCCCTCCACGGGCGCCCCGGCCGCCCGCCACGGCGGAGGCGGACGCCCGGCCACGGCGCCTCCATCCACTCTGCTCGGGGAAATCTCCCCGGCGCCGGGGCCGCCGGCCGCGCCCCATCGTCGCGGCTCGTTTTCCGGGTGGCCGCGCCATGCCCCGAGCGAGAAAGGGCCCTGCTCCACGCGGCCCTGGGCGCTGACCAGGGCTGCCCAACGCCGGCCAATTCTCACGAGCGTTCTGCCCAAATCGATCCCGATTTGGGCAGAACGCTCGTGAGAATTGGCCGGAAAACGCCCGGCGAACACACTTCGGGCACCAGAGGGCCGCAGGGCCGCCCCCCCGGGGCCCTGTCCGGGATCGCGTGTCGGCGCGTTCCGGCACCGCCAGGAGGAGCTCCGGGAGGCGGGCCCCGGGGAGGCCGACTCCTCCCGCTCCTCAGCCTCCGGGGGTCCCCTCCCTGGCGCCGGCCGCTGGGGCCGGGCCAGCCCCGAAAGCCGGGCCCGGGCCCGGGCCTGCTTGCTCAGCCTTCCGTTGCCAGGGGCCTGAGCCTGGGGGCCTCCGCATGGGGAACCCTGAGTCCCGCGCCACGAGTCCCCCCGACCGTCCCGGCGACCACGGCACCTTTCGCGGCTTCGTCCCAGCCGTGGAGTGAGAGATCAATCCGTTCCCCCACAGAGGCCAGCCCCCTCCACGGGCGCCCCGGCCGCCCGCCACGGCGGAGGCGGACGCCCGGCCACGGCGCCTCCATCCACTCTGCTCGGGGAAAACTCCCCGGCGCCGGGGCCGCCGGCCGCGCCCCATCGTCGCGGCTCGTTTTCCGGGTGGACGCGCCATGCCCCGAGCGAGAAAGGGCCCTGCTCCACGCGGCCCTGGGCGCTGACCAGGGCTGCCCAACGCCGGCCAATTCTCACGAGCGTTCTGCCCAAATCGATCCCGATTTGGGCAGAACGCTCGTGAGAATTGGCCGGAAAACGCCCGGCGAACACACTTCGGGCACCAGAGGGCCGCAGGGCCGCCCCCCCGGGGCCCTGTCCGGGATCGCGTGTCGGCGCGTTCCGGCACCGCCAGGAGGAGCTCCGGGAGGCGGGCCCCGGGGAGGCCGACGCCTCCCGCTCCTCAGCCTCCGGGGGTCCCCTCCCTGGCGCCGGCCGCTGGGGCCGGGCCAGCCCCGAAAGCCGGGCCCGGGCCCGGGCCTGCTTGCTCAGCCTTCCGTTGCCAGGGGCCTGAGCCTGGGGGCCTCCGCATGGGGAACCCTGAGTCCCGCGCCACGAGTCCCCCCGACCGTCCCGGCGACCACGGCACCTTTCGCGGCTTCGTCCCAGCCGTGGAGTGAGAGATCACTCCGTTCCCCCACAGAGGCCAGCCCCCTCCACGGGCGCCCCGGCCGCCCGCCACGGCGGAGGCGGACGCCCGGCCACGGCGCCTCCATCCACTCTGCTCGGGGAAAACTCCCCGGCGCCGGGGCCGCCGGCCGCGCCCCATCGTCGCGGCTCGTTTTCCGGGTGGCCGCGCCATGCCCCGAGCGAGAAAGGGCCCTGCTCCACGCGGCCCTGGGCGCTGACCAGGGCTGCCCAACGCCGGCCAATTCTCACGAGCGTTCTGCCCAAATCGATCCCGATTTGGGCAGAACGCTCGTGAGAATTGGCCGGAAAACGCCCGGCGAACACTCTTCAGGCACCAGAGGGCCGCAGGGCCGCCCCCCCGGGGCCCTGTCCGGGATCGCGTGTCGGCGCGTTCTGGCACCGCCAGGAGGAGCTCCGGGATGCGGGCCCCGGGGAGGCCTACGCCTCCCGCTCCTCAGACTCCGGGGGTCCCCTCCCTGGCGCCGGCCGCTGGGGCCGGGCCAGCCCCGAAACCCGGGCCCGGGCCTGCTTGCTCAGCCTTCCGTTGCCAGGGTCCTGAGCCTGGGGGCCTCCGCATGGGGAACCCTGAGTCCCGCGCCACGAGTCCCCCCGACCGTCCCGGCGACAACGGCACCTTTCGCGGCTTCGTCCCAGCCGTGGAGTGAGAGATCACTCCGTTCCCCCACAGAGGCCAGCCCCCTCCACGGGCGCCCCGGCCGCCCGCCACGGCCGAGGCGGACGCCCGGCCAAGGCGCCTCCATCCACCCTGCTCGGGGAAAACTCCCCGGCGCCGGGGCCGCCGGCCGCGCCCCATCGTCGCGGCTCGTGTTCCGGGTGGCCGCGCCATGGCCCGAGCGAGAAAGGGCCCTGCTCCACGCGGCACTGGGCGCTGACCAGGGCTGCCCAACGCCGGCCAATTCTCACGAGCGTTCTGCCCAAATCGATGCCGATTTGGGCAGAACGCTCGAGACAATTGGCCGGAAAACGCCCGGCGAACACACTTCGGGCACCACAGGGCCGCAGGTCCGCCCTCCCGGGGACCTGTGCGGGATCGCGTGTCGTCGCGTTCCGGCACCGCCAGGAGGAGCTCCGGGAGGCGGGCCCCGGGGAGGCCGACGCCTCCCGCTCCTCAGCCTCCGAGGGTCCCCTCCCTGGCGCCGGCCGCTGGGGACGGGCCAGCCCCGAAACCCGGGCCCGGGCCTGCTTGCTCAGCCTTCCGTTGCCAAGGGCCTGAGCCTGGGGGCCTCCGCATGGGGAACCCTGTGTCCCGCGCCACGAGTCCCCCCGACCGTCCCGGCGACAACGGCACCTTTCGCGGCTTCGTCCCAGCCGTGGAGTGAGAGATCACTCCGTTCCCCCACAGAGGCGAGCCCCCTCCACGGGCGCCCCGGCCGCCCGCCACGGCGGAGGCGGACGCCCGGCCACGGCGCCTCCATCCACTCTGCTCGGGGAAAACTCCCCGGCGCCGGGGCCGCCGGCCGCGCCCCATCGTCGCGGCTCGTTTTCCGGGTGGCCGCGCCATGCCCCGAGCGAGAAAGGGCCCTGCTCCACGCGGCACTGGGCCCTGACCAGGGCTGCCCAACGCCGGCCATTTCTCACGAGCGTTCTGCCCAAATCGATCCCAATTTGGGCAGAACGCTCGTGAGAATTGGCCGGAAAACGCCCGGCGAACACACTTCGGGCACCACAGGGCCGCAGGGCCGCCCCCCCTGGCCCTGTCCGGGATCGCGTGTCGTAGCGTTCCGGCACCGCCAGGAGGAGCTCTGGGAGGCGGGCCCCGGGGAGGCCGACGCCTCCCGCTCCTCAGCCTCCGGGGGTCCCCTCCCTGGCGCCGGCCGCTGGGGCCGGGCCAGCCCCGAAACCCGGGCCCGGGCCTGCTTGCTCAGCCTTCCGTTGCCAGGGGCCTGAGCCTGGGGGCCTCGGCATGGGGAACCCTGAGTCGCACGCCACGAGTCCCCCCGACCGTCCCGGCGACAACGGCACCTTTCGCGGCTTCGTCCCAGCCGTGGAGTGAGAGATCACTCCGTTCCCCCACAGAGGCCAGCCCCCTCCACGGGCGCCCCGGCCGCCCGCCACGGCGGAGGCGGACGCCCGGCCACGGCGCCTCCATCCACTCTGCTCGGGGAAATCTCCCCGGCGCCGGGGCCGCCGGCCGCGCCCCATCGTCGCGGCTCGTTTTCCGGGTGGCCGCGCCATGCCCCGAGCGAGAAAGGGCCCTGCTCCACGCGGCACTGGGCCCTGACCAGGACTGCCAAACGCCGGCCAATACTCATGAGCGTTCTGCCCAAATCGATCCCGATTTGGGCAGAACGCTCGTGAGAATTGGCCGGAAAACGCCCGGCGAACACACATCGGGCACCAGAGGGCCGCAGGGCCGCCCCCCCGGGGCCCTGTCCGGGATCGCGTCTCGGCGCGTTCCGGCACCGCCAGGAGGAGCTCCGGGAGGCGGGCCCCGGGGAGGCCGACGCCTCCCGCTCCTCAGCCTCCGGGGGTCCCCTCCCTGGCGTCGGCCGCTGGGGCCGGACCAGCCCCGAATGCCGGGCCCGGGCCCGGGCCTGCTTGCTCAGCCTTCCGTTGCCAGGGGCCTGAGCCTGGGGGCCTCCGCATGGGGAACCCTGAGTCCCGCGCCACGAGTCCCCCCGACCGTCCCGGCGACAACGGCACCTTTCGCGGCTTCGTCCCAGCCGTGGAGTGAGAGATCACTCCGTTCCCCCACAGAGGCCAGCCCCCTCCACGGGCGCCCCGGCCGCCCGCCACGGCGGAGGCGGACGCCCGGCCACGGCGCCTCCATCCACTCTGCTCGGGGAAAACTCCCCGGCGTGGGGGCCGCCGGCCGCGCCCCATCGTCGCGGCTCGTTTTCCGGGTGGCCGCGCCATGCCCCGAGCGAGAAAGGGCCCTGCTCCACGCGGCCCTGGGCGCTGACCAGGGCTGCCCAACGCCGGCCAATTCTCACGAGCGTTCTGCCCAAATCGATCCCGATTTGGGCAGAACGCTCGTGAGAATTGGCCGGAAAACGCCCGGCGAACACACTTCGGGCACCAGAGGGCCGCAGGGCCGCCCCCCCGGGGCCCTGTCCGGGATCGCGTGTCGGCGCGTTCCGGCACCGCCAGGAGGAGCTCCGGGAGGCGGGCCCCGGGGAGGCCTACGCCTCCCGCTCCTCAGCCTCCGGGGGTCCCCTCCCTGGCGCCGGCCGCTGGGGCCGGGCCAGCCCCGAAAGCCGGGCCCGGGCCCGGGCCTGCTTGCTCAGCCTTCCGTTGCCAGGGGCCTGCGCCTGGGGGCCTCCGCATGGGGAACCCTGAGTCCCGCGCCACGAGTCCCCCCGACCGTCCCGGCGACCACGGCACCTTTCGCGGCTTCGTCCCAGCCGTGGAGTGAGAGATCACTCCGTTCCCCCACAGAGGCCAGCCCCCTCCACGGGCGCCCCGGCCGCCCGCCACGGCCGAGGCGGACGCCCGGCCAAGGCGCCTCCATCCACCCTGCTCGGGGAAAACTCCCCGGCGCCGGGGCCGCCGGCCGCGCCCCATCGTCGCGGCTCGTTTTCCGGACGGCCGCGCCATGCCCCGAGCGAGAAAGGGCCCTGCTCCACGCGGAGCTGGGCGCTGACCAGGGCTGCCCAACGCCGGCCAATTCTCACGAGCGTTCTGCCCAAATCGATGCCGATTTGGGCAGAACGCTCGAGACAATTGGCCGGAAAACGCCCGGCGAACACACTTCGGGCACCAGAGGGCCGCAGGGCCGCCCCCCCGGGGCCCTGTCCGGGATCGCGTGTCGTCGCGTTCCGGCACCGCCAGGAGGAGCTCCGGGAGGCGGGCCCCGGGGAGGCCGACGCCTCCCGCTCCTCAGCCTTCGGGGGTCCCCTCCCTGGCGCCGGCCGCTGGGGCCGGGCCAGCCCCGAAAGCCGGGCCCGGGCCCGGGCCTGCTTGCTCAGCCTTCCGTTGCCAGGGGCCTGAGCCTGGGGGCCTCCGCATGGGGAACCCTGAGTCCCGCGCCACGAGTCCCCCCGACCGTCCCGGCGACCACGGCACCTTTCGCGGCTTCGTCCCAGCCGTGGAGTGAGAGATCACTCCGTTCCCCCACAGAGGCGAGCCCCCTCCACAGGCGCCCCGGCCGCCCGCCACGGCGGAGGCGGACGCCCGGCCACGGCGCCTCCATCCACTCTGCTCGGGGAAAACTCCCCGGCGCCGGGGCCGCCGGCCGCGCCCCATCGTCGCGGCTCGTTTTCCGGGCGGCCGCGCCATGCCCCGAGCGAGAAAGGGCCCTGCTCCACGCGGCCCTGGGTGCTGACCAGGGCTGCCCAACGCCGGCCAATTCTCACGAGCGTTCTGCCCAAATCGATCCCGATTTGGGCAGAACGCTCGTGAGAATTGGCCGGAAAACGCCCGGCGAACACACTTCGGGCACCACAGGGCCGCAGGGCCGCCCCCCCGGGGCCCTGTCCGGGATCGCGTGTCGGCGCGTTCTGGCACCGCCAGGAGGAGCTCCGGGAGGCGGGCCCCGGGGAGGCCGACGCCTCCCGCTCCTCAGCCTCCGGGGGTCCCCTCCCTGGCGCCGGCCGCTGGGGCCGGGCCAGCCCCGAAAGCCGGGCCCGGGCCTGCTTGCTCAGCCTTCCGTTGCCAGGGGCCTGAGCCTGGGGGCCTCCGCATGGGGAACCCTGAGTCGCACGCCACGATTCCCCCCGACCGTCCCGGCGACCACGGCACCTTTCGCGGCTTCGTCCCAGCCGTGGAGTGAGAGATCACTCCGTTCCCCCACAGAGGCCAGCCCCCTCCACGGGCGCCCCGGCCGCCCGCCACGGCGGAGGCGGACGCCCGGCCACGGCGCCTCCATCCACTCTGCTCGGGGAAATCTCCCCGGCGCCGGGGCCGCCGGCCGCGCCCCATCGTCGCGGCTCGTTTTCCGGGTGGCCGCGCCATGCCCCGAGCGAGAAAGGGCCCAGCTCCACGCGGCACTGGGCCCTGACCAGGACTGCCAAACGCCGGCCAATACTCATGAGCGTTCTGCCCAAATCGATCCCGATTTGGGCAGAACGCTCGTGAGAATTGGCCGGAAAACGCCCGGCGAACACACATCGGGCACCAGAGGGCCGCAGGGCCGCCCCCCCGGGGCCCTGTCCGGGATCGCGTCTCGGCGCGTTCCGGCACCGCCAGGAGGAGCTCCGGGAGGCGGGCCCCGGGGAGGCCGACGCCTCCCGCTCCTCAGCCTCCGGGGGTCCCCTCCCTGGCGTCGGCCGCTGGGGCCGGACCAGCCCCGAATGCCGGGCCCGGGCCCGGGCCTGCTTGCTCAGCCTTCCGTTGCCAGGGGCCTGAGCCTGGGGGCCTCCGCATGGGGAACCCTGAGTCCCGCGCCACGAGTCCCCCCGACCGTCCCGGCGACAACGGCACCTTTCGCGGCTTCGTCCCAGCCGTGGAGTGAGAGATCACTCCGTTCCCCCACAGAGGCCAGCCCCCTCCACGGGCGCCCCGGCCGCCCGCCACGGCGGAGGCGGACGCCCGGCCACGGCGCCTCCATCCACTCTGCTCGGGGAAAACTCCCCGGCGCCGCGGCTGCCGGCCGCGCCCCATCGTCGCGGCTCGTTTTCCGGACGGCCGCGTCATGCCCCGAGCGAGAAAGGGCCCTGCTCCACGCGGAGCTGGGCGCTGACCAGGGCTACCCAACGCCGGCCAATTCTCACGAGCGTTCTGCCCAAATCGATCCCGATTTGGGCAGAACGCTCGTGAGAATTGGCCGGAAAACGCCCGGCGAACACACTTCGGGCACCAGAGGGCCGCAGGGCCGCCCCCCCGGGGCCCTGTCCGGGATCGCGTGTCGGCGCGTTCCGGCACCGCCAGGAGGAGCTCCGGGAGGCGGGCCCCGGGGAGGCCGACGCCTCCCGCTCCTCAGCCTTCGGGGGTCCCCTCCCTGGCGCCGGCCGCTGGGGCCGGGCCAGCCCCGAAAGCCGGGCCCGGGCCCGGGCCTGCTTGCTCAGCCTTCCGTTGCCAGGGGCCTGAGCCTGGGGGCCTCCGCATGGGGAACCCTGAGTCCCGCGCCACGAGTCCCCCCGACCGTCCCGGCGACCACGGCACCTTTCGCGGCTTCGTCCCAGCCGTGGAGTGAGAGATCACTCCGTTCCCCCACAGAGGCTAGCCCCCTCCACAGGCGCCCCGGCCGCCCGCCACGGCGGAGGCGGACGCCCGGCCACGGCGCCTCCATCCACTCTGCTCGGGGAAAACTCCCCGGCGCCGGGGCCGCCGGCCGCGCCCCATCGTCGCGGCTCGTTTTCCGGGTGGCCGCGCCATGCCCCGAGCGAGAAAGGGCCCTGCTCCACGCGGCCCTGGGTGCTGACCAGGGCTGCCCAACGCCGGCCAATTCTCACGAGCGTTCTGCCCAAATCGATCCCGATTTGGGCAGAACGCTCGTGAGAATTGGCCGGAAAACGCCCGGCGAACACACTTCGGGCACCAGAGGGCCGCAGGGCCGCCCCCCCGGGGCCCTGTCCGGGATCGCGTGTCGGCGCGTTCTGGCACCGCCAGGAGGAGCTCCGGGAGGCGGGCCCCGGGGAGGCCGACGCCTCCCGCTCCTCAGCCTCCGGGGGTCCCCTCCCTGGCGCCGGCCGCTGGGGCCGGGCCAGCCCCGAAAGCCGGGCCCGGGCCCGGGCCTGCTTGCTCAGCCTTCCGTTGCCAGGGGCCTGAGCCTGGGGGCCTCCGCATGGGGAACCCTTAGTCCCGTGCCACGATTCCCCCCGACCGTCCCGGCGACCACGGCACCTTTCGCGGCTTCGTCCCAGCCGTGGAGTGAGAGATCACTCCGTTCCCCCACAGAGGCCAGCCCCCTCCACGGGCGCCCCGGCCGCCCGCCACGGCGGAGGCGGACGCCCGGCCACGGCGCCTCCATCCACTCTGCTCGGGGAAAACTCCCCGGCGCCACGGCTGCCGGCCGCGCCCCATCGTCGCGGCTCGTTTTCCGGACGGTCGCGTCATGCCCCGAGCGAGAAAGGGCCCTGCTCCACGCGGAGCTGGGCGCTGACCAGGGCTGCCCAACGCCGGCTAATTCTCACGAGCGTTCTGCCCAAATCGATCCCGATTTGGGCAGAACGCTCGTGAGAATTGGCCGGAAAACGCCCGGCGAACACACTTCGGGCACCAGAGGGCCGCAGGGCCGCCCCCCCGGGGCCCTGTCCGGGATCGCGTGTCGGCGCGTTCCGGCACCGCCAGGAGGAGCTCCGGGAGGCGGGCCCCGGGGAGGCCGACGCCTCCCGCTCCTCAGCCTCCGGGGGTCCCCTCCCTGGCGCCGGCCGCTGGGGCCGGGCCAGCCCCGAAAGCCGGGCCCGGGCCCGGGCCTGCTTGCTCAGCCTTCCGTTGCCAGGGGCCTGAGCCTGGGGGCCTCCGCATGGGGAACCCTGAGTCCCGCGCCACGAGTCCCCCCGACCGTCCCGGCGACCACGGCACCTTTCGCGGCTTCGTCCCAGCCGTGGAGTGAGAGATCACTCCGTTCCCCCACAGAGGCCAGCCCCCTCCACGGGCGCCCCGGCCGCCCGCCACGGCGGAGGCGGACGCCCGGCCACGGCGCCTCCATCCACTCTGCCCGGGGAAAACTCCCCGGCGCCGGGGCCGCCGGCCGCGCCCCATCGTCGCGGCTCGTTTTCCGGGTGGCCGCGCCATGCCCCGAGCGAGAAAGGGCCCTGCTCCACGCGGCCCTGGGTGCTGACCAGGGCTGCCCAACGCCGGCCAATTCTCACGAGCGTTCTGCCCAAATCGATCCCGATTTGGGCAGAACGCTCGTGAGAATTGGCCGGAAAACGCCCGGCGAACACACTTCGGGCACCAGAGGGCCGCAGGGCCGCCCCCCCGGGGCCCTGTCCGGGATCGCGTGTCGGCGCGTTCTGGCACCGCCAGGAGGAGCTCCGGGAGGCGGGCCCCGGGGAGGCCGACGCCTCCCGCTCCTCAGCCTCCGGGGGTCCCCTCCCTGGCGCCGGCCGCTGGGGCCGGGCCAGCCCCGAAAGCCGGGCCCGGGCCCGGGCCTGCTTGCTCAGCCTTCCGTTGCCAGGGGCCTGCGCCTGGGGGCCTCCGCATGGGGAACCCTGAGTCCCGCGCCACGAGTCCCCCCGACCGTCCCGGCGACCACGGCACCTTTCGCGGCTTCGTCCCAGCCGTGGAGTGAGAGATCACTCCGTTCCCCCACAGAGGCCAGCCCCCTCCACGGGCGCCCCGGCCGCCCGCCACGGCGGAGGCGGACGCCCGGCCACGGCGCCTCCATCCACTCTGCTCGGGGAAAACTCCCCGGCGCCACGGCTGCCGGCCGCGCCCCATCGTCGCGGCTCGTTTTCCGGACGGTCGCGTCATGCCCCGAGCGAGAAAGGGCCCTGCTCCACGCGGAGCTGGGCGCTGACCAGGGCTGCCCAACGCCGGCTAATTCTCACGAGCGTTCTGCCCAAATCGATCCCGATTTGGGCAGAACGCTCGTGAGAATTGGCCGGAAAACGCCCGGCGAACACACTTCGGGCACCAGAGGGCCGCAGGGCCGCCCCCCCGGGGCCCTGTCCGGGATCGCGTGTCGGCGCGTTCCGGCACCGCCAGGAGGAGCTCCGGGAGGCGGGCCCCGGGGAGGCCGACGCCTCCCGCTCCTCAGCCTCCGGGGGTCCCCTCCCTGGCGCCGGCCGCTGGGGCCGGGCCAGCCCCGAAAGCCGGGCCCGGGCCCGGGCCTGCTTGCTCAGCCTTCCGTTGCCAGGGGCCTGAGCCTGGGGGCCTCCGCATGGGGAACCCTGAGTCCCGCGCCACGAGTCCCCCCGACCGTCCCGGCGACCACGGCACCTTTCGCGGCTTCGTCCCAGCCGTGGAGTGAGAGATCACTCCGTTCCCCCACAGAGGCCAGCCCCCTCCACGGGCGCCCCGGCCGCCCGCCACGGCGGAGGCGGACGCCCGGCCACGGCGCCTCCATCCACTCTGCCCGGGGAAAACTCCCCGGCGCCGGGGCCGCCGGCCGCGCCCCATCGTCGCGGCTCGTTTTCCGGGTGGCCGCGCCATGCCCCGAGCGAGAAAGGGCCCTGCTCCACGCGGCCCTGGGTGCTGACCAGGGCTGCCCAACGCCGGCCAATTCTCACGAGCGTTCTGCCCAAATCGATCCCGATTTGGGCAGAACGCTCGTGAGAATTGGCCGGAAAACGCCCGGCGAACACACTTCGGGCACCAGAGGGCCGCAGGGCCGCCCCCCCGGGGCCCTGTCCGGGATCGCGTGTCGGCGCGTTCTGGCACCGCCAGGAGGAGCTCCGGGAGGCGGGCCCCGGGGAGGCCGACGCCTCCCGCTCCTCAGCCTCCGGGGGTCCCCTCCCTGGCGCCGGCCGCTGGGGCCGGGCCAGCCCCGAAAGCCGGGCCCGGGCCCGGGCCTGCTTGCTCAGCCTTCCGTTGCCAGGGGCCTGAGCCTGGGGGCCTCCGCATGGGGAACCCTGAGTCCCGCGCCACGAGTCCCCCCGACCGTCCCGGCGACCACGGCACCTTTCGCGGCTTCGTCCCAGCCGTGGAGTGAGAGATCACTCCGTTCCCCCACAGAGGCCAGCCCCCTCCACGGGCGCCCCGGCCGCCCGCCACGGCGGAGGCGGACGCCCGGCCACGGCGCCTCCATCCACTCTGCTCGGGGAGAACTCCCCGGCGCCGCGGCTGCCGGCCGCGCCCCATCGTCGCGGCTCGTTTTCCGGACGGCCGCGTCATGCCCCGAGCGAGAAAGGGCCCTGCTCCACGCGGAGCTGGGCGCTGACCAGGGCTGCCCAACGCCGGCCAATTCTCACGAGCGTTCTGCCCAAATCGATCCCGATTTGGGCAGAACGCTCGTGAGAATTGGCCGGAAAACGCCCGGCGAACACACTTCGGGCACCAGAGGGCCGCAGGGCCGCCCCCCCGGGGCCCTGTCCGGGATCGCGTGTCGGCGCGTTCCGGCACCGCCAGGAGGAGCTCCGGGAGGCGGGCCCCGGGGAGGCCGACGCCTCCCGCTCCTCAGCCTCCGGGGGTCCCCTCCCTGGCGCCGGCCGCTGGGGCCGGGCCAGCCCCGAAAGCCGGGCCCGGGCCCGGGCCTGCTTGCTCAGCCTTCCGTTGCCAGGGGCCTGAGCCTGGGGGCCTCCGCATGGGGAACCCTGAGTCCCGCGCCACGAGTCCCCCCGACCGTCCCGGCGACCACGGCACCTTTCGCGGCTTCGTCCCAGCCGTGGAGTGAGAGATCACTCCGTTCCCCCACAGAGGCCAGCCCCCTCCACGGGCGCCCCGGCCGCCCGCCACGGCGGAGGCGGACGCCCGGCCACGGCGCCTCCATCCACTCTGCTCGGGGAAAACTCCCCGGCGTGGGGGCCGCCGGCCGCGCCCCATCGTCGCGGCTCGTTTTCCGGGTGGCCGCGCCATGCCCCGAGCGAGAAAGGGCCCTGCTCCACGCGGCCCTGGGCGCTGACCAGGGCTGCCCAACGCCGGCCAATTCTCACGAGCGTTCTGCCCAAATCGATCCCGATTTGGGCAGAACGCTCGTGAGAATTGGCCGGAAAACGCCCGGCGAACACACTTCGGGCACCAGAGGGCCGCAGGGCCGCCCCCCCGGGGCCCTGTCCGGGATCGCGTGTCGGCGCGTTCCGGCACCGCCAGGAGGAGCTCCGGGAGGCGGGCCCCGGGGAGGCCGACGCCTCCCGCTCCTCAGCCTCCGGGGGTCCCCTCCCTGGCGCCGGCCGCTGGGGCCGGGCCAGCCCCGAAAGCCGGGCCCGGGCCCGGGCCTGCTTGCTCAGCCTTCCGTTGCCAGGGGCCTGAGCCTGGGGGCCTCCGCATGGGGAACCCTGAGTCCCGCGCCACGAGTCCCCCCGACCGTCCCGGCGACCACGGCACCTTTCGCGGCTTCGTCCCAGCCGTGGAGTGAGAGATCACTCCGTTCCCCCACAGAGGCCAGCCCCCTCCACGGGCGCCCCGGCCGCCCGCCACGGCGGAGGCGGACGCCCGGCCACGGCGCCTCCATCCACTCTGCCCGGGGAAAACTCCCCGGCGCCGGGGCCGCCGGCCGCGCCCCATCGTCGCGGCTCGTTTTCCGGGTGGCCGCGCCATGCCCCGAGCGAGAAAGGGCCCTGCTCCACGCGGCCCTGGGTGCTGACCAGGGCTGCCCAACGCCGGCCAATTCTCACGAGCGTTCTGCCCAAATCGATCCCGATTTGGGCAGAACGCTCGTGAGAATTGGCCGGAAAACGCCCGGCGAACACACTTCGGGCACCAGAGGGCCGCAGGGCCGCCCCCCCGGGGCCCTGTCCGGGATCGCGTGTCGGCGCGTTCTGGCACCGCCAGGAGGAGCTCCGGGAGGCGGGCCCCGGGGAGGCCGACGCCTCCCGCTCCTCAGCCTCCGGGGGTCCCCTCCCTGGCGCCGGCCGCTGGGGCCGGGCCAGCCCCGAAAGCCGGGCCCGGGCCCGGGCCTGCTTGCTCAGCCTTCCGTTGCCAGGGGCCTGAGCCTGGGGGCCTCCGCATGGGGAACCCTTAGTCCCGTGCCACGAGTCCCCCCGACCGTCCCGGCGACCACGGCACCTTTCGCGGCTTCGTCCCAGCCGTGGAGTGAGAGATCACTCCGTTCCCCCACAGAGGCCAGCCCCCTCCACGGGCGCCCCGGCCGCCCGCCACGGCGGAGGCGGACGCCCGGCCACGGCGCCTCCATCCACTCTGCTCGGGGAAAACACCCCGGCGCCGGGGCCGCCGGCCGCGCCCCATCGTCGCGGCTCGTTTTCCGGGTGGCCGCGCCATGCCCCGAGCGAGAAAGGGCCCTGCTCCACGCGGCCCTGGGCGCTGACCAGGGCTGCCCAACGCCGGCCAATTCTCACGAGCGTTCTGCCCAAATCGATCCCGATTTGGGCAGAACGCTCGTGAGAATTGGCCGGAAAACGCCCGGCGAACACACTTCGGGCACCAGAGGGCCGCAGGGCCGCCCCCCCAGGGCCCTGTCCGGGATCGCGTGTCGGCGCGTTCCGGCACCGCCAGGAGGAGCTCCGGGAGGCGGGCCCCGGGGAGGCCGACGCCTCCCGCTCCTCAGCCTCCGGGGGTCCCCTCCCTGGCGCCGGCCGCTGGGGCCGGGCCAGCCCCGAAAGCCGGGCCCGGGCCCGGGCCTGCTTGCTCAGCCTTCCGTTGCCAGGGGCCTGAGCCTGGGGGCCTCCGCATGGGGAACCCTGAGTCCCGCGCCACGAGTCCCCCCGACCGTCCCGGCGACCACGGCACCTTTCGCGGCTTCGTCCCAGCCGTGGAGTGAGAGATCACTCCGTTCCCCCACAGAGGCCAGCCCCCTCCACGGGCGCCCCGGCCGCCCGCCACGGCGGAGGCGGACGCCCGGCCACGGCGCCTCCATCCACTCTGCTCGGGGAAAACTCCCCGGCGCCGGGGCCGCCGGCCGCGCCCCATCGTCGCGGCTCGTTTTCCGGGTGGCCGCGCCATGCCCCGAGCGAGAAAGGGCCCTGCTCCACGCGGCCCTGGGCGCTGACCAGGGCTGCCCAACGCCGGCCAATTCTCACGAGCGTTCTGCCCAAATCGATCCCGATTTGGGCAGAACGCTCGTGAGAATTGGCCGGAAAACGCCCGGCGAACACACGTCGGGCACCACAGGGCCGCAGGGCCGCCCCCCCGGGGCCCTGTCCGGGATCGCGTGTCGGCGCGTTCCGGCACCGCCAGGAGGAGCTCCGGGAGGCGGGCCCCGGGGAGGCCGACGCCTCCCGCTCCTCAGCCTCCGGGGGTCCCCTCCCTGGCGCCGGCCGCTGGGGCCGGGCCAGCCCCGAAAGCCGGGCCCGGGCCCGGGCCTGCTTGCTCAGCCTTCCGTTGCCAGGGGCCTGAGCCTGGGGGCCGCCGCATGGGGAACCCTGAGTCCCGCGCCACGAGTCCCCCCGACCGTCCCGGCGACCACGGCACCTTTCGCGGCTTCGTCCCAGCCGTGGAGTGAGAGATCACTCCGTTCCCCCACAGAGGCCAGCCCCCTCCACGGGCGCCCCGGCCGCCCGCCACGGCGGAGGCGGACGCCCGGCCACGGCGCCTCCATCCACTCTGCTCGGGGAAAACACCCCGGCGCCGGGGCCGCCGGCCGCGCCCCATCGTCGCGGCTCGTTTTCCGGGTGGCCGCGCCATGCCCCGAGCGAGAAAGGGCCCTGCTCCACGCGGCCCTGGGCGCTGACCAGGGCTGCCCAACGCCGGCCAATTCTCACGAGCGTTCTGCCCAAATCGATCCCGATTTGGGCAGAACGCTCGTGAGAATTGGCCGGAAAACGCCCGGCGAACACACTTCGGGCACCAGAGGGCCGCAGGGCCGCCCCCCCGGGGCCCTGTCCGGGATCGCGTGTCGGCGCGTTCCGGCACCGCCAGGAGGAGCTCCGGGAGGCGGGCCCCGGGGAGGCCGACGCCTCCCGCTCCTCAGCCTCCGGGGGTCCCCTCCCTGGCGCCGGCCGCTGGGGCCGGGCCAGCCCCGAAAGCCGGGCCCGGGCCCGGGCCTGCTTGCTCAGCCTTCCGTTGCCAGGGGCCTGAGCCTGGGGGCCTCCGCATGGGGAACCCTGAGTCCCGCGCCACGAGTCCCCCCGACCGTCCCGGCGACCACGGCACCTTTCGCGGCTTCGTCCCAGCCGTGGAGTGAGAGATCACTCCGTTCCCCCACAGAGGCCAGCCCCCTCCACGGGCGCCCCGGCCGCCCGCCACGGCGGAGGCGGACGCCCGGCCACGGCGCCTCCATCCACTCTGCTCGGGGAGAACTCCCCGGCGCCGCGGCTGCCGGCCGCGCCCCATCGTCGCGGCTCGTTTTCCGGACGGCCGCGTCATGCCCCGAGCGAGAAAGGGCCCTGCTCCACGCGGAGCTGGGCGCTGACCAGGGCTGCCCAACGCCGGCCAATTCTCACGAGCGTTCTGCCCAAATCGATCCCGATTTGGGCAGAACGCTCGTGAGAATTGGCCGGAAAACGCCCGGCGAACACACTTCGGGCACCAGAGGGCCGCAGGGCCGCCCCCCCGGGGCCCTGTCCGGGATCGCGTGTCGGCGCGTTCCGGCACCGCCAGGAGGAGCTCCGGGAGGCGGGCCCCGGGGAGGCCGACGCCTCCTGCTCCTCAGCCTCCGGGGGTCCCCTCCCTGGCGCCGGCCGCTGGGGCCGGGCCAGCCCCGAAAGCCGGGCCCGGGCCCGGGCCTGCTTGCTCAGCCTTCCGTTGCCAGGGGCCTGAGCCTGGGGGCCGCCGCATGGGGAACCCTGAGTCCCGCGCCACGAGTCCCCCCGACCGTCCCGGCGACCACGGCACCTTTCGCGGCTTCGTCCCAGCCGTGGAGTGAGAGATCACTCCGTTCCCCCACAGAGGCCAGCCCCCTCCACGGGCGCCCCGGCCGCCCGCCACGGCGGAGGCGGACGCCCGGCCACGGCGCCTCCATCCACTCTGCTCGGGGAAAACACCCCGGCGCCGGGGCCGCCGGCCGCGCCCCATCGTCGCGGCTCTTTTTCCGGGTGGCCGCGCCATGCCCCGAGCGAGAAAGGGCCGTGCTCCACGCGGCCCTGGGCGCTGACCAGGGCTGCCCAACGCCGGCCAATTCTCACGAGCGTTCTGCCCAAATCGATCCCGATTTGGGCAGAACGCTCGTGAGAATTGGCCGGAAAACGCCCGGCGAACACACTTCGGGCACCAGAGGGCCGCAGGGCCGCCCCCCCGGGGCCCTGTCCGGGATCGCGTGTCGGCGCGTTCCGGCACCGCCAGGAGGAGCTCCGGGAGGCGGGCCCCGGGGAGGCCGACGCCTCCCGCTCCTCAGCCTCCGGGGGTCCCCTCCCTGGCGCCGGCCGCTGGGGCCGGGCCAGCCCCGAAAGCCGGGCCCGGGCCCGGGCCTGCTTGCTCAGCCTTCCGTTGCCAGGGGCCTGAGCCTGGGGGCCGCCGCATGGGGAACCCTGAGTCCCGCGCCACGAGTCCCCCCGACCGTCCCGGCGACCACGGCACCTTTCGCGGCTTCGTCCCAGCCGTGGAGTGAGAGATCACTCCGTTCCCCCACAGAGGCCAGCCCCCTCCACGGGCGCCCCGGCCGCCCGCCACGGCGGAGGCGGATGCCCGGCCACGGCGCCTCCATCCACTCTGCTCGGGGAAAACACCCCGGCGCCGGGGCCGCCGGCCGCGCCCCATCGTCGCGGCTCGTTTTCCGGGTGGCCGCGCCATGCCCCGAGCGAGAAAGGGCCCTGCTCCACGCGGCCCTGGGCGCTGACCAGGGCTGCCCAACGCCGGCCAATTCTCACGAGCGTTCTGCCCAAATCGATCCCGATTTGGGCAGAACGCTCGTGAGAATTGGCCGGAAAACGCCCGGCGAACACACTTCGGGCACCAGAGGGCCGCAGGGCCGCCCCCCCGGGGCCCTGTCCGGGATCGCGTGTCGGCGCGTTCCGGCACCGCCAGGAGGAGCTCCGGGAGGCGGGCCCCGGGGAGGCCGACGCCTCCCGCTCCTCAGCCTCCGGGGGTCCCCTCCCTGGCGCCGGCCGCTGGGGCCGGGCCAGCCCCGAAAGCCGGGCCCGGGCCCGGGCCTGCTTGCTCAGCCTTCCGTTGCCAGGGGCCTGAGCCTGGGGGCCTCCGCATGGGGAACCCTGAGTCCCGCGCCACGAGTCCCCCCGACCGTCCCGGCGACCACGGCACCTTTCGCGACTTCGTCCCAGCCGTGGAGTGAGAGATCACTCCGTTCCCCCACAGAGGCCAGCCCCCTCCACGGGCGCCCCGGCCGCCCGCCACGGCGGAGGCGGACGCCCGGCCACGGCGCCTCCATCCACTCTGCTCGGGGAAAACTCCCCGGCGCCGGGGCCGCCGGCCGCGCCCCATCGTCGCGGCTCGTTTTCCGGGTGGCCGCGCCATGCCCCGAGCGAGAAAGGGCCCTGCTCCACGCGGCCCTGGGCGCTGACCAGGGCTGCCCAACGCCGGCCAATTCTCACGAGCGTTCTGCCCAAATCGATCCCGATTTGGGCAGAACGCTCGTGAGAATTGGCCGGAAAACGCCCGGCGAACACACTTCGGGCACCAGAGGGCCGCAGGGCCGCCCCCCCGGGGCCCTGTCCGGGATCGCGTGTCGGCGCGTTCCGGCACCGCCAGGAGGAGCTCCGGGAGGCGGGCCCCGGGGAGGCCGACGCCTCCCGCTCCTCAGCCTCCGGGGGTCCCCTCCCTGGCGCCGGCCGCTGGGGCCGGGCCAGCCCCGAAAGCCGGGCCCGGGCCCGGGCCTGCTTGCTCAGCCTTCCGTTGCCAGGGGCCTGAGCCTGGGGGCCACCGCATGGGGAACCCTGAGTCCCGCGCCACGAGTCCCCCCGACCGTCCCGGCGACCACGGCACCTTTCGCGGATTCGTCCCAGCCGTGGAGTGAGAGATCACTCCGTTCCCCCACAGAGGCCAGCCCCCTCCACGGGCGCCCCGGCCGCCCGCCACGGCGGAGGCGGACGCCCGGCCACGGCGCCTCCATCCACTCTGCTCGGGGAAAACACCCCGGCGCCGGGGCCGCCGGCCGCGCCCCATCGTCGTGGCTCGTTTTCCGGGTGGCCGCGCCATGCCCCGAGCGAGAAAGGGCCCTGCTCCACGCGGCCCTGGGCGCTGACCAGGGCTGCCCAACGCCGGCCAATTCTCACGAGCGTTCTGCCCAAATCGATCCCGATTTGGGCAGAACGCTCGTGAGAATTGGCCGGAAAACGCCCGGCGAACACACTTCGGGCACCAGAGGGCCGCAGGGCCGCCCCCCCGGGGCCCTGTCCGGGATCGCGTGTCGGCGCGTTCCGGCACCGCCAGGAGGAGCTCCGGGAGGCGGGCCCCGGGGAGGCCGACGCCTCCCGCTCCTCAGCCTCTGGGGGTCCCCTCCCTGGCGCCGGCCGCTGGGGCCGGGCCAGCCCCGAAAGCCGGGCCCGGGCCCGGGCCTGCTTGCTCAGCCTTCCGTTGCCAGGGGCCTGAGCCTGGGGGCCTCCGCATGGGGAACCCTGAGTCCCGCGCCACGAGTCCCCCCGACCGTCCCGGCGACCACGGCACCTTTCGCGGCTTCGTCCCAGCCGTGGAGTGAGAGATCACTCCGTTCCCCCACAGAGGCCAGCCCCCTCCACGGGCGCCCCGGCCGCCCGCCACGGCGGAGGCGGACGCCCGGCCACGGCGCCTCCATCCACTCTGCTCGGGGAAAACTCCCCGGCGCCGGGGCCGCCGGCCGCGCCCCATCGTCGCGGCTCGTTTTCCGGGTGGCCGCGGCATGCCCCGAGCGAGAAAGGGCCCTGCTCCACGCGGAACTGGGCGCTGACCAGGGCTGCCCAACGCCGGCCAATTCTCACGAGCGTTCTGCCCAAATCGATCCCGATTTGGGCAGAACGCTCGTGAGAATTGGCCGGAAAACGCCCGGCGAACACACTTCGGGCACCACAGGGCCGCAGGGCCGCCCCCCCGGGGCCCTGTCCAGGATCGCGTGTCGGCGCATTCCGGCACCGCCAGGAGGAGCTCCGGGCAGCGGGCCCCGGGGAGGCCGACGCCTCCCGCTCCTCAGCCTCCGGGGGTCCCCTCCCTGGCGCCGGCCGCTGGGGCCGGGCCAGCCCCGAAAGCCGGGCCCGGGCCCGGGCCTGCTTGCTCAGCCTTCCGTTGCCAGGGGCCTGAGCCTTGGGGCCTCCGCATGGGGAACCCTGAGTCCCGCGCCACGAGTCCCCCCGACCGTCCCGGCGACCACGGCACCTTTCGCGGCTTCGTCCCAGCCGTGGAGTGAGAGATCACTCCGTTCCCCCACAGAGGCCAGCCCCCTCCACGGGCGCCCCGGCCGCCCGCCACGGCGGAGGCGGACGCCCGGTTACGGCGCCTCCATCCACTCTGCTCGGGGAAAACTCCCCGGCGCCGGGGCCGCCGGCCGCGCCCCATCTTCGCGGCTCGTTTTCCGGGTGGCCGCGCCATGCCCCGAGCGAGAAAGGGCCCTGCTCCACGCGGCCCTGGGCGCTGACCAGGGCTGCCCAACGCGGGCCAATTCTCACGAGCGTTCTGCCCAAATCGATCCCGATTTGGGCAGAACGCTCGTGAGAATTGGCCGGAAAACGCCCGGCGAACACACTTCGGGCACCAGAGGGCCGCAGGGCCGCCCCCCCGGGGCCCTGTCCGGGATCGCGTGTCGGCGCGTTCCGGCACCGCCAGGAGGAGCTCCGGGAGGCGGGCCCCGGGGAGGCCGACGCCTCCCGCTCCTCAGCCTCCGGGGGTCCCCTCCCTGGCGCCGGCCGCTGGGGCCGGGCCATCCCCGAAAGCCGGGCCCGGGCCCGGGCCTGCTTGCTCAGCCTTCCGTTGCCAGGGGCCTGAGCCTGGGGGCCTCCGCATGGGGAACCCTGAGTCCCGCGCCACGAGTCCCCCTACCGTCCCGGCGACCACGGCACCTTTCGCGGCTTCGTCCCAGCCGTGGAGTGAGAGATCACTCCGTTCCCCCACAGAGGCCAGCCCCCTCCACGGGCGCCCCGGCCGCCCGCCACGGCGGAGGCGGACGCCCGGCCACGGCGCCTCCATCCACTCTGCTCGGGGAAAACTCCCCGGCGCCGGGGCCGCCGGCCGCGCCCCATCGTCGCGGCTCGTTTTCCGGGTGGCCGCGCCATGCCCCGAGCGAGAAAGGGCCCTGCTCCACGCGGCCCTGGGCGCTGACCAGGGCTGCCCAACGCCGGCCAATTCTCACGAGCGTTCTGCCCAAATCGATCCCGATTTGGGCAGAACGCTCGTGAGAATTGGCCGGAAAACGCCCGGCGAACACACTTCGGGCACCAGAGGGCCGCAGGGCCGCCCCCCCGGGGCCCTGTCCGGGATCGCGTGTCGGCGCGTTCCGGCACCGCCAGGAGGAGCTCCGGGAGGCGGGCCCCGGGGAGGCCGACGCCTCCCGCTCCTCAGCCTCCGGGGGTCCCCTCCCTGGCGCCGGCCGCTGGGGCCGGGCCAGCCCCGAAAGCCGGGCCCGGGCCCGGGCCTGCTTGCTCAGCCTTCCGTTGCCAGGGGCCTGAGCCTGGGGGCCTCCGCATGGGGCACCCTGATTCCCGCGCCACGAGTCCCCCCGACCGTCCCGGCGACCACGGCACCTTTCGCGGCTTCGTCCCAGCCGTGGAGTGAGAGATCACTCCGTTCCCCCACAGAGGCCAGCCCCCTCCACGGGCGCCCCGGCCGCCCGCCACGGCGGAGGCGGACGCTCGGCCTCGGCGCCTCCATCCACTCTGCTCGGGGAAAACTCCCCGGCGCCGGGGCCGCCGGCCGCGCCCCATCGTCGCGGCTCGTTTTCCGGGTGGCCGCGCCATGCCCCGAGCGAGAAAGGGCCCTGCTCCACGCGGCCCTGGGCGCTGACCAGGGCTGCCCAATGCCGGCCAATTCTCACGAGCGTTCTGCCCAAATCGATCCCGATTTGGGCAGAACGCTCGTGAGAATTGGCCGGAAAACGCCCGGCGAACACACTTCGGGCACCAGAGGGCCGCAGGGCCGCCCCCCCGGGGCCCTGTCCGGGATCGCGTGTCGGCGCATTCCGGCACCGCCAGGAGGAGCTCCGGGAGGCGGGCCCCGGGGAGGCCGACGCCTCCCGCTCCTCAGCCTCCGGGGGTCCCCTCCCTGGCGCCGGCCGCTGGGGCCGGGCCAGCCCCGAAAGCCGGGCCCGGGCCCGGGCCTGCTTGCTCAGCCTTCCGTTGCCAGGGGCCTGAGCCTGGGGGCCGCCGCATGGGGAACCCTGAGTCCCGCGCCACGAGTCCCCCCGACCGTCCCGGCGACCACGGCACCTTTCGCGGCTTCGTCCCAGCCGTGGAGTGAGAGATCACTCCGTTCCCCCACAGAGGCCAGCCCCCTCCACGGGCGCCCCGGCCGCCCGCCACGGCGGAGGCGGACGCCCGGTCACGGCGCCTCCATCCACTCTGCTCGGGGAAAACTCCCCGGCGCCGGGGCCGCCGGCCGCGCCCCATCGTCGCGGCTCGTTTTCCGGGTGGCCGCGCCATGCCCCGAGCGAGAAAGGGCCCTGCTCCACGCGGCCCTGGGCGCTGACCAGGGCTGCCCAACGCCGGCCAATTCTCACGAGCGTTCTGCCCAAATCGATCCCGATTTGGGCAGAACGCTCGTGAGAATTGGCCGGAAAACGCCCGGCGAATACACTTCGGGCACCAGAGGGCCGCAGGGCCGCCCCCCCGGGGCCCTGTCCGGGATCGCGTGTCGGCGCGTTCCGGCACCGCCAGGAGGAGCTCCGGGAGGCGGGCCCCGGGGAGGCCGACGCCTCCCGCTCCTCAGCCTCCGGGGGTCCCCTCCCTGGCGCCGGCCGCTGGGGCCGGGCCAGCCCCGAAAGCCGGGCCCGGGCCCGGGCCTGCTTGCTCAGCCTTCCGTTGCCAGGGGCCTGAGCCTGGGGGCCTCCGCATGGGGAACCCTGAGTCCCGCGCCACGAGTCCCCCTACCGTCCCGGCGACCACGGCACCTTTCGCGGCTTCGTCCCAGCCGTGGAGTGAGAGATCACTCCGTTCCCCCACAGAGGCCAGCCCCCTCCACGGGCGCCCCGGCCGCCCGCCACGGCGGAGGCGGACGCCCGGCCACGGCGCCTCCATCCACTCTGCTCGGGGAAAACTCCCCGGCGCCGGGGCCGCCGGCCGCGCCCCATCGTCGCGGCTCGTTTTCCGGGTGGCCGCGCCATGCCCCGAGCGAGAAAGGGCCCTGCTCCACGCGGCCCTGGGCGCTGACCAGGGCTGCCCAACGCCGGCCAATTCTCACGAGCGTTCTGCCCAAATCGATCCCGATTTGGGCAGAACGCTCGTGAGAATTGGCCGGAAAACGCCCGGCGAACACACTTCGGGCACCAGAGGGCCGCAGGGCCGCCCCCCCCGGGGCCCTGTCCGGGATCGCGTGTCGGCGCGTTCCGGCACCGCCAGGAGGAGCTCCGGGAGGCGGGCCCCGGGGAGGCCGACGCCTCCCGCTCCTCAGCCTCCGGGGGTCCCCTCCCTGGCGCCGGCCGCTGGGGCCGGGCCAGCCCCGAAAGCCGGGCCCGGGCCCGGGCCTGCTTGCTCAGCCTTCCGTTGCCAGGGGCCTGAGCCTGGGGGCCTCCGCATGGGGAACCCTGAGTCCCGCGCCACGAGTCCCCCCGACCATCCCGGCGACCACGGCACCTTTCGCGGCTTCGTCCCAGCCGTGGAGTGAGAGATCACTCCGTTCCCCCACAGAGGCCAGCCCCCTCCACGGGCGCCCCGGCCGCCCGCCACGGCGGAGGCGGACGCCCGGCCACGGCGCCTCCATCCACTCTGCTCGGGGAAAACTCCCCGGCGCCGGGGCCGCCGGCCGCGCCACATCGTCGCGGCTCGTTTTCCGGGTGGCCGCGCCATGCCCCGAGCGAGAAAGGGCCCTGCTCCACGCGGCCCTGGGCGCTGACCAGGGCTGCCCAACGCCGGCCAATTCTCACGAGCGTTCTGCCCAAATCGATCCCGATTTGGGCAGAACGCTCGTGAGAATTGGCCGGAAAACGCCCGGCGAACACTCTTCGTGCACCAGAGGGCCGCAGGGCCGCCCCCCCCGGGGCCCTGTCCGGGATCGCGTGTCGGCGCGTTCCGGCACCGCCAGGAGGAGCTCCGGGAGGCGGGCCCCGGGGAGGCCGACGCCTCCCGCTCCTCAGCCTCCGGGGGTCCCCTCCCTGGCGCCGGCCGCTGGGGCCGGGCCAGCCCCGAAAGCCGGGCCCGGGCCCGGGCCTGCTTGCTCAGCCTTCCGTTGCCAGGGGCCTGAGCCTGGGGGCCTCCGCATGGGGAACCCTGAGTCCCGCGCCACGAGTCCCCCCGACCGTCCCGGCGACCACGGCACCTTTCGCGGCTTCGTCCCAGCCGTGGAGTGAGAGATCACTCCGTTCCCCCACAGAGGCCAGCCCCCTCCACGGGCGCCCCGGCCGCCCGCCACGGCGGAGGCGGACGCCCGGCCACGGCGCCTCCATCCACTCTGCTCGGGGAAAATTCCCCGGCGCCGGGGCCGCCGGCCGCGCCCCATCGTCGCGGCTCGTTTTCCGGGTGGCCGCGCCATGCCCCGAGCGAGAAAGGGCCCTGCTCCACGCGGCCCTGGGCGCTGACCAGGACTGCCCAACGCCGGCCAATTCTCACGAGCGTTCTGCCCAAATCGATCCCGATTTGGGCAGAACGCTCGTGAGAATTGGCCGGAAAACGCCCGGCGAACACACTTCGGGCACCAGAGGGCCGCAGGGCCGCCCCCCCGGGGCCCTGTCCGGGAACGCGTGTCGTCGCGTTCCGGCACCGCCAGGAGGAGCTCCGGGAGGCGGGCCCCGGGGAGGCCGACGCCTCCGGCTCCTCAGCCTCCGGGGGTCCCCTCCCTGGCGCCGGCCGCTGGGGCCGGGCCAGCCCCGAAAGCCGGGCCCGGGCCCGGACCTGCTTGCTCAGCCTTCCGTTGCCAGGGGCCTGAGCCTGGGGGCCTCCGCATGGGGAACCCTGAGTCCCGCGCCACGAGTCCCCCCGACCGTCCCGGCGACCACGGCACCTTTCGCGGCTTCGTCCCAGCCGTGGAGTGAGAGATCACTCCGTTCCCCCACAGAGGCCAGCCCCCTCCACGGGCGCCCCGGCCGCCCGCCACGGCGGAGGCGGACGCCCGGCCACGGCGCCTCCATCCACTCTGCTCGGGGAAAACTCCCCGGCGCCGGGGCCGCCGGCCGCGCCCCATCGTCGCGGCTCGTTTTCCGGGTGGCCGCGCCATGCCCCGAGCGAGAAAGGGCCCTGCTCCACGCGGCCCTGGGCGCTGACCAGGGCTGCCCAACGCCGGCCAATTCTCACGAGCGTTCTGCCCAAATCGATCCCGATTTGGGCAGAACGCTCGTGAGAATTGGCCGGAAAACGCCCGGCGAACACACTTCGGGCACCAGAGGGCCGCAGGGCCGCCCCCCCGGGGCCCTGTCCGGGATCGCGTGTCGGCGCGTTCCGGCACCGCCAGGAGGAGCTCCGGGAGGCGGGCCCCGGGGAGGCCGACGCCTCCCGCTCCTCAGCCTCCGGGGGTCCCCTCCCTGGCGCCGGCCGCTGGGGCCGGGCCAGCCCCGAAAGCCGGGCCCGGGCCCGGGCCTGCTTGCTCAGCCTTCCGTTGCCAGGGGCCTGAGCCTGGGGGCCGCCGCATGGGGAACCCTGAGTCCCGCGCCACGAGTCCCCCCGACCGTCCCGGCGACCACGGCACCTTTCGCGGATTCGTCCCAGCCGTGGAGTGAGAGATCACTCCGTTCCCCCACAGAGGCCAGCCCCCTCCACGGGCGCCCCGGCCGCCCGCCACGGCGGAGGCGGACGCCCGGCCACGGCGCCTCCATCCACTCTGCTCGGGGAAAACACCCCGGCGCCGGGGCCGCCGGCCGCGCCCCATCGTCGCGGCTCGTTTTCCGGGTGGCCGCGCCATGCCCCGAGCGAGAAAGGGCCCTGCTCCACGCGGCCCTGGGCGCTGACCAGGGCTGCCCAACGCCGGCCAATTCTCACGAGCGTTCTGCCCAAATCGATCCCGATTTGGGCAGAACGCTCGTGAGAATTGGCCGGAAAACGCCCGGCGAACACACTTCGGGCACCAGAGGGCCGCAGGGCCGCCCCCCCGGGGCCCTGTCCGGGATCGCGTGTCGGCGCGTTCCGGCACCGCCAGGAGGAGCTCCGGGAGGCGGGCCCCGGGGAGGCCGACGCCTCCCGCTCCTCAGCCTCCGGGGGTCCCCTCCCTGGCGCCGGCCGCTGGGGCCGGGCCAGCCCCGAAAGCCGGGCCCGGGCCCGGGCCTGCTTGCTCAGCCTTCCGTTGCCAGGGGCCTGAGCCTGGGGGCCTCCGCATGGGGAACCCTGAGTCCCGCGCCACGAGTCCCCCCGACCGTCCCGGCGACCACGGCACCTTTCGCGGCTTCGTCCCAGCCGTGGAGTGAGAGATCACTCCGTTCCCCCACAGAGGCCAGCCCCCTCCACGGGCGCCCCGGCCCGCCCGCCACGGCGGAGGCGGACGCCCGGCCACGGCGCCTCCATCCACTCTGCTCGGGGAAAACTCCCCGGCGCCGGGGCCGCCGGCCGCGCCCCATCGTCGCGGCTCGTTTTCCGGGTGGCCGCGCCATGCCCCGAGCGAGAAAGGGCCCTGCTCCACGCGGCCCTGGGCGCTGACCAGGGCTGCCCAACGCCGGCCAATTCTCACGAGCGTTCTGCCCAAATCGATCCCGATTTGGGCAGAAACGCTCGTGAGAATTGGCCGGAAAACGCCCGGCGAACACACTTCGGGCACCACAGGGCCGCAGGGCCGCCCCCCCGGGGCCCTGTCCGGGATCGCGTGTCGGCGCGTTCCGGCACCGCCAGGAGGAGCTCCGGGAGGCGGGCCCCGGGGAGGCCGACGCCTCCCGCTCCTCAGCCTCCGGGGGTCCCCTCCCTGGCGCCGGCCGCTGGGGCCGGGCCAGCCCCGAAAGCCGGGCCCGGGCCCGGGCCTGCTTGCTCAGCCTTCCGTTGCCAGGGGCCTGAGCCTGGGGGCCGCCGCATGGGGAACCCTGAGTCCCGCGCCACGAGTCCCCCCGACCGTCCCGGCGACCACGGCACCTTTCGCGGATTCGTCCCAGCCGTGGAGTGAGAGATCACTCCGTTCCCCCACAGAGGCCAGCCCCCTCCACGGGCGCCCCGGCCGACCGCCACGGCGGAGGCGGACGCCCGGCCACGGCGCCTCCATCCACTCTGCTCGGGGAAAACACCCCGGCGCCGGGGCCGCCGGCCGCGCCCCATCGTCGTGGCTCGTTTTCCGGGTGGGCCGCGCCATGCCCCGAGCGAGAAAGGGCCCTGCTCCACGCGGCCCTGGGCGCTGACCAGGGCTGCCCAACGCCGGCCAATTATCACGAGCGTTCTGCCCAAATCGATCCCGATTTGGGCAGAACGCTCGTGAGAATTGGCCGGAAAACGCCCGGCGAACACACTTCGGGCACCAGAGGGCCGCAGGGCCGCCCCCCCCGGGGCCCTGTCCGGGATCGCGTGTCGGCGCGTTCCGGCACCGCCAGGAGGAGCTCCGGGAGGCGGGCCCCGGGGAGGCCGACGCCTCCCGCTCCTCAGCCTCTGGGGGTCCCCTCCCTGGCGCCGGCCGCTGGGGCCGGGCCAGCCCCGAAAGCCGGGCCCGGGCCCGGGCCTGCTTGCTCAGCCTTCCGTTGCCAGGGGCCTGAGCCTGGGGGCCTCCGCATGGGGAACCCTGAGTCCCCGCGCCACGAGTCCCCCCGACCGTCCCGGCGACCACGGCACCTTTCGCGGCTTCGTCCCAGCCGTGGAGTGAGAGATCACTCCGTTCCCCCACAGAGGCCAGCCCCCTCCACGGGCGCCCCGGCCGCCCGCCACGGCGGAGGCGGACGCCCGGCCACGGCGCCTCCATCCACTCTGCTCGGGGAAAACTCCCCGGCGCCGGGGCCGCCGGCCGCGCCCCATCGTCGCGGCTCGTTTTCCGGGTGGCCGCGCCATGCCCCGAGCGAGAAAGGGCCCTGCTCCACGCGGCCCTGGGCGCTGACCAGGGCTGCCCAACGCCGGCCAATTCTCACGAGCGTTCTGCCCAAATCGATCCCGATTTGGGCAGAACGCTCGTGAGAATTGGCCGGAAAACGCCCGGCGAACACACTTCGGGCACCACAGGGCCGCAGGGCCGCCCCCCCGGGGCCCTGTCCGGGATCGCGTGTCGGCGCATTCCGGCACCGCCAGGAGGAGCTCCGGGCGGCGGGCCCCGGGGAGGCCGACGCCTCCCGCTCCTCAGCCTCCGGGGGTCCCCTCCCTGGCGCCGGCCGCTGGGGCCGGGCCAGCCCCGAAAGCCGGGCCCGGGCCCGGGCCTGCTTGCTCAGCCTTCCGTTGCCAGGGGCCTGAGCCTTGGGGCCTCCGCATGGGGAACCCTGAGTCCCGCGCCACGAGTCCCCCCGACCGTCCCGGCGACCACGGCACCTTTCGCGGCTTCGTCCCAGCCGTGGAGTGAGAGATCACTCCGTTCCCCCACAGAGGCCAGCCCCCTCCACGGGCGCCCCGGCCGCCCGCCACGGCGGAGGCGGACGCCCGGTTACGGCGCCTCCATCCACTCTGCTCGGGGAAAACTCCCCGGCGCCGGGGCCGCCGGCCGCGCCCCATCTTCGCGGCTCGTTTTCCGGGTGGCCGCGCCATGCCCCGAGCGAGAAAGGGCCCTGCTCCACGCGGCCCTGGGCGCTGACCAGGGCTGCCCAACGCGGCCAATTCTCACGAGCGTTCTGCCCAAATCGATCCCGATTTGGGCAGAACGCTCGTGAGAATTGGCCGGAAAACGCCCGGCGAACACACTTCGGGCACCAGAGGGCCGCAGGGCCGCCCCCCCGGGGCCCTGTCCGGGATCGCGTGTCGGCGGCGTTCCGGCACCGCCAGGAGGAGCTCCGGGAGGCGGGCCCCCGGGGAGGCCGACGCCTCCCGCTCCTCATCCTCCGGGGGTCCCCTCCCTGGCGCCGGCCGCTGGGGCCGGGCCATCCCCGAAAGCCGGGCCCGGGCCCCGGGCCTGCTTGCTCAGCCTTCCGTTGCCAGGGGCCTGAGCCTGGGGGCCTCCGCATGGGGAACCCTGAGTCCCGCGCCACGAGTCCCCCTACCGTCCCGGCGACCACGGCACCTTTCGCGGCTTCGTCCCAGCCGTGGAGTGAGAGATCACTCCGTTCCCCCACAGAGGCCAGCCCCCTCCACGGGCGCCCCGGCCGCCCGCCACGGCGGAGGCGGACGCCCGGCCACGGCGCCTCCATCCACTCTGCTCGGGGAAAACTCCCCGGCGCCGGGGCCGCCGGCCGCGCCCCATCGTCGCGGCTCGTTTTCCGGGTGGCCGCGCCATGCCCCGAGCGAGAAAGGGCCCTGCTCCACGCGGCCCTGGGCGCTGACCAGGGCTGCCCAACGCCGGCCAATTCTCACGAGCGTTCTGCCCAAATCGATCCCGATTTGGGCAGAACGCTCGTGAGAATTGGCCGGAAAACGCCCGGCGAACACACTTCGGGCACCAGAGGGCCGCAGGGCCGCCCCCCCGGGGCCCTGTCCGGGATCGCGTGTCGGCGCGTTCCGGCACCGCCAGGAGGAGCTCCGGGAGGCGGGCCCCGGGGAGGCCGACGCCTCCCGCTCCTCAGCCTCCGGGGGTCCCCTCCCTGGCGCCGGCCGCTGGGGCCGGGCCAGCCCCGAAAGCCGGGCCCGGGCCCGGGCCTGCTTGCTCAGCCTTCCGTTGCCAGGGGCCTGAGCCTGGGGGCCTCCGCATGGGGCACCCTGATTCCCGCGCCACGAGTCCCCCCGACCGTCCCGGCGACCACGGCACCTTTCGCGGCTTCGTCCCAGCCGTGGAGTGAGAGATCACTCCGTTCCCCCACAGAGGCCAGCCCCCTCCACGGGCGCCCCGGCCGCCCGCCACGGCGGAGGCGGACGCTCGGCCTCGGCGCCTCCATCCACTCTGCTCGGGGAAAACTCCCCGGCGCCGGGGCCGCCGGCCGCGCCCCATCGTCGCGGCTCGTTTTCCGGGTGGCCGCGCCATGCCCCGAGCGAGAAAGGGCCCTGCTCCACGCGGCCCTGGGCGCTGACCAGGGCTGCCCAACGCCGGCCAATTCTCACGAGCGTTCTGCCCAAATCGATCCCGATTTGGGCAGAACGCTCGTGAGAATTGGCCGGAAAACGCCCGGCGAACACACTTCGGGCACCAGAGGGCCGCAGGGCCGCCCCCCCGGGGCCCTGTCCGGGATCGCGTGTCGGCGCATTCCGGCACCGCCAGGAGGAGCTCCGGGAGGCGGGCCCCGGGGAGGCCGACGCCTCCCGCTCCTCAGCCTCCGGGGGTCCCCTCCCTGGCGCCGGCCGCTGGGGCCGGGCCAGCCCCGAAAGCCGGGCCCGGGCCCGGGCCTGCTTGCTCAGCCTTCCGTTGCCAGGGGCCTGAGCCTGGGGGCCGCCGCATGGGGAACCCTGAGTCCCGCGCCACGAGTCCCCCCGACCGTCCCGGCGACCACGGCACCTTTCGCGGCTTCGTCCCAGCCGTGGAGTGAGAGATCACTCCGTTCCCCCACAGAGGCCAGCCCCCTCCACGGGCGCCCCGGCCGCCCGCCACAGCGGAGGCGGACGCCCGGCCACGGCGCCTCCATCCACTCTGCTCGGGGAAAACACCCCGGCGCCGGGGCCGCCGGCCGCGCCCCATCGTCGCGGCTCGTTTTCCGGGTGGCCGCGCCATGCCCCGAGCGAGAAAGGGCCCTGCTCCACGCGGCCCTGGGCGCTGACCAGGGCTGCCCAACGCCGGCCAATTCTCACGAGCGTTCTGCCCAAATCGATCCCGATTTGGGCAGAACGCTCGTGAGAATTGGCCGGAAAACGCCCGGCGAACACACTTCGGGCACCAGAGGGCCGCAGGGCCGCCCCCCCGGGGCCCTGTCCGGGATCGCGTGTCGGCGCGTTCCGGCACCGCCAGGAGGAGCTCCGGGCGGCGGGCCCCGGGGAGGCCGACGCCTCCCGCTCCTCAGCCTCCGGGGGTCCCCTCCCTGGCGCCGGCCGCTGGGGCCGGGCCAGCCCCGAAAGCCGGGCCCGGGCCCGGGCCTGCTTGCTCAGCCTTCCGTTGCCAGGGGCCTGAGCCTGGGGGCCTCCGCATGGGGAACCCTGAGTCCCGCGCCACGAGTCCCCCCGACCGTCCCGGCGACCACGGCACCTTTCGCGGCTTCGTCCCAGCCGTGGAGTGAGAGATCACTCCGTTCCCCCACAGAGGCCAGCCCCCTCCACGGGCGCCCCGGCCGCCCGCCACGGCGGAGGCGGACGCCCGGCCACGGCGCCTCCATCCACTCTGCTCGGGGAAAACTCCCCGGCGCCGGGGCCGCCGGCCGCGCCCCATCGTCGCGGCTCGTTTTCCGGGTGGCCGCGCCATGCCCCGAGCGAGAAAGGGCCCTGCTCCACGCGGCCCTGGGCGCTGACCAGGGCTGCCCAACGCCGGCCAATTCTCACGAGCGTTCTGCCCAAATCGATCCCGATTTGTGCAGAACGCTCGTGAGAATTGGCCGGAAAACGCCCGGCGAACACACTTCGGGCACCAGAGGGCCGCAGGGCCGCCCCCCCGGGGCCCTGTCCGGGATCGCGTGTCGGCGCGTTCCGGCACCGCCAGGAGGAGCTCCGGGAGGCGGGCCCCGGGGAGGCCGACGCCTCCCGCTCCTCAGCCTCCGGGGGTCCCCTCCCTGGCGCCGGCCGCTGGGGCCGCGCCAGCCCCGAAAGCCAGGCCCGGGCCCGGGCCTGCTTGCTCAGCCTTCCGTTGCCAGGGGCCTGAGCCTGGGGGCCTCCGCATGGGGAACCCTGAGTCCCGCGCCACGAGTCCCCCCGACCGTCCCGGCGACCACGGCACCTTTCGCGGCTTCGTCCCAGCCGTGGAGTGAGAGATCACTCCGTTCCCCCACAGAGGCCAGCCCCCTCCACGGGCGCCCCGGCCGCCCGCCACGGCGGAGGCGGACGCCCGGTCACGGCGCCTCCATCCACTCTGCTCGGGGAAAACTCCCCGGCGCCGGGGCCGCCGGCCGCGCCCCATCGTCGCGGCTCGTTTTCCGGGTGGCCGCGCCATGCCCCGAGCGAGAAAGGGCCCTGCTCCACGCGGCCCTGGGCGCTGACCAGGGCTGCCCAACGCCGGCCAATTCTCACGAGCGTTCTGCCCAAATCGATCCCGATTTGGGCAGAACGCTCGTGAGAATTGGCCGGAAAACGCCCGGCGAACACACTTCGGGCACCAGAGGGCCGCAGGGCCGCCCCCCCGGGGCCCTGTCCGGGATCGCGTGTCGGCGCGTTCCGGCACCGCCAGGAGGAGCTCCGGGAGGCGGGCCCCGGGGAGGCCGACGCCTCCCGCTCCTCAGCCTCCGGGGGTCCCCTCCCTGGCGCCGGCCGCTGGGGCCGGGCCAGCCCCGAAAGCCGGGCCCGGGCCCGGGCCTGCTTGCTCAGCCTTCCGTTGCCAGGGGCCTGAGCCTGGGGGCCTCCGCATGGGGAACCCTGAGTCCCGCGCCACGAGTCCCCCTACCGTCCCGGCGACCACGGCACCTTTCGCGGCTTCGTCCCAGCCGTGGAGTGAGAGATCACTCCGTTCCCCCACAGAGGCCAGCCCCCTCCACGGGCGCCCCGGCCGCCCGCCACGGCGGAGGCGGACGCCCGGCCACGGCGCCTCCATCCACTCTGCTCGGGGAAAACTCCCCGGCGCCGGGGCCGCCGGCCGCGCCCCATCGTCGCGGCTCGTTTTCCGGGTGGCCGCGCCATGCCCCGAGCGAGAAAGGGCCCTGCTCCACGCGGCCCTGGGCGCTGACCAGGGCTGCCCAACGCGGGCCAATTCTCACGAGCGTTCTGCCCAAATCGATCCCGATTTGGGCAGAACGCTCGTGAGAATTGGCCGGAAAACGCCCGGCGAACACACTTCGGGCACCAGAGGGCCGCAGGGCCGCCCCCCCGGGGCCCTGTCCGGGATCGCGTGTCGGCGCGTTCCGGCACCGCCAGGAGGAGCTCCGGGAGGCGGGCCCCGGGGAGGCCGACGCCTCCCGCTCCTCAGCCTCCGGGGGTCCCCTCCCTGGCGCCGGCCGCTGGGGCCGGGCCAGCCCCGAAAGCCGGGCCCGGGCCCGGGCCTGCTTGCTCAGCCTTCCGTTGCCAGGGGCCTGAGCCTGGGGGCCTCCGCATGGGGAACCCTGAGTCCCGCGCCACGAGTCCCCCCGACCATCCCGGCGACCACGGCACCTTTCGCGGCTTCGTCCCAGCCGTGGAGTGAGAGATCACTCCGTTCCCCCACAGAGGCCAGCCCCCTCCACGGGCGCCCCGGCCGCCCGCCACGGCGGAGGCGGACGCCCGGCCACGGCGCCTCCATCCACTCTGCTCGGGGAAAACTCCCCGGCGCCGGGGCCGCCGGCCGCGCCACATCGTCGCGGCTCGTTTTCCGGGTGGCCGCGCCATGCCCCGAGCGAGAAAGGGCCCTGCTCCACGCGGCCCTGGGCGCTGACCAGGGCTGCCCAACGCCGGCCAATTCTCACGAGCGTTCTGCCCAAATCGATCCCGATTTGGGCAGAACGCTCGTGAGAATTGGCCGGAAAACGCCCGGCGAACACTCTTCGTGCACCAGAGGGCCGCAGGGCCGCCCCCCCGGGGACCTGTCTGGGATCGCGTGTCGGCGCGTTCCGGCACCGCCAGGAGGAGCTCCGGGAGGCGGGCCCCGGGGAGGCCGACGCCTCCCGTCCTCAGCCTCCGGGGGTCCCCACCCTGGCGCCGGCCGCTGGGGCCGGGCCAGCCCCGAAAGCCGGGCCCGGGCCCGGGCCTGCTTGCTCAGCCTTCCGTTGCCAGGGGCCTGCGCCTGGGGGCCTCCGCATGGGGAACCCTGAGTCCCGCGCCACGAGTCCCCCCGACCGTCCCGGCGACCACGGCACCTTTCGCGGCTTCGTCCCAGCCGTGGAGTGAGAGATCACTCCGTTCCCCCACAGAGGCCAGCCCCCTCCACGGGCGACCCGGCCGCCCGCCACGGCGGAGGCGGACGCCCGGCCACGGCGCCTCCATCCACTCTGCTCGGGGAAAACTCCCCGGCGCCGCGGCTGCCGGCCGCGCCCCATCGTCGCGGCTCGTTTTCCGGACGGCCGCGTCATGCCCCGAGCGAGAAAGGGCCCTGCTCCACGCGGAGCTGGGCGCTGACCAGGGCTGCCCAACGCCGGCCAATTCTCACGAGCGTTCTGCCCAAATCGATCCCGATTTGGGCAGAACGCTCGTGAGAATTGGCCGGAAAACGCCCGGCGAACACTCTTCGGGCACCAGAGGGCCGCAGGGCCGCCCCCCCGGGGCCCTGTCCGGGATCGCGTGTCGGCGCGTTCCGGCACCGCCAGGAGGAGCTCCGGGAGGCGGGCCCCGGGGAGGCCGACGCCTCCCGCTCCTCAGCCTCCGGGGGTCCCCTCCCTGGCGCCGGCCGCTGGGGCCGGGCCAGCCCCGAAAGCCGGGCCCGGGCCCGGGCCTGCTTGCTCAGCCTTCCGTTGCCAGGGGCCTGAGCCTGGGGGCCTCCGCATGGGGAACCCTGAGTCCCGCGCCACGAGTCCCCCCGACCGTCCCGGCGACCACGGCACCTTTCGCGGCTTCGTCCCAGCCGTGGAGTGAGAGATCACTCCGTTCCCCCACAGAGGCCAGCCCCCTCCACGGGCGCCCCGGCCGCCCGACACGGCGGAGGCGGACGCCCGGCCACGGCGCCTCCATCCACTCTGCTCGGGGAAAATTCCCCGGCGCCGGGGCCGCCGGCCGCGCCCCATCGTCGCGGCTCGTTTTCCGGGTGGCCGCGCCATGCCCCGAGCGAGAAAGGGCCCTGCTCCACGCGGCCCTGGGCGCTGACCAGGACTGCCCAACGCCGGCCAATTCTCACGAGCGTTCTGCCCAAATCGATCCCGATTTGGGCAGAACGCTCGTGAGAATTGGCCGGAAAACGCCCGGCGAACACACTTCGGGCACCAGAGGGCCGCAGGGCCGCCCCCCCGGGGCCCTGTCCGGGATCGCGTGTCGGCGCGTTCCGGCACCGCCAGGAGGAGCTCCGGGAGGCGGGCCCCGGGGAGGCCGACGCCTCCCGCTCCTCAGCCTCCGGGGGTCCCCTCCCTGGCGCCGGCCGCTGGGGCCGGGCCAGCCCCGAAAGCCGGGCCCGGGCCCGGGCCTGCTTGCTCAGCCTTCCGTTGCCAGGGGCCTGAGCCTGGGGGCCTCCGCATGGGGAACCCTGAGTCCCGCGCCACGAGTCCCCCCGACCGTCCCGGCGACCACGGCACCTTTCGCGGCTTCGTCCCAGCCGTGGAGTGAGAGATCACTCCGTTCCCCCACAGAGGCCAGCCCCCTCCACGGGCGCCCCGGCCGCCCGCCACGGCGGAGGCGGACGCCCGGCCACGGCGCCTCCATCCACTCTGCTCGGGGAAAACTCCCCGGCGCCGCGGCTGCCGGCCGCGCCCCATCGTCGCGGCTCGTTTTCCGGACGGCCGCGTCATGCCCCGAGCGAGAAGGGGCCCTGCTCCACGCGGAGCTGGGCGCTGACCAGGGCTGCCCAACGCCGGCCAATTCTCACGAGCGTTCTGCCCAAATCGATCCCGATTTGGGCAGAACGCTCGTGAGAATTGGCCGGAAAACGCCCGGCGAACACTCTTCGGGCACCAGAGGGCCGCAGGGCCGCCCCCCCGGGGCCCTGTCCGGGATCGCGTGTCGGCGCGTTCCGGCACCGCCAGGAGGAGCTCCGGGAGGCGGGCCCCGGGGAGGCCGACGCCTCCCGCTCCTCAGCCTCCGGGGGTCCCCTCCCTGGCGCCGGCCGCTGGGGCCGGGCCAGCCCCGAAAGCCGGGCCCGGGCCCGGGCCTGCTTGCTCAGCCTTCCGTTGCCAGGGGCCTGAGCCTGGGGGCCTCCGCATGGGGAACCCTGAGTCCCGCGCCACGAGTCCCCCCGACCGTCCCGGCGACCACGGCACCTTTCGCGGCTTCGTCCCAGCCGTGGAGTGAGAGATCACTCCGTTCCCCCACAGAGGCCAGCCCCCTCCACGGGCGCCCCGGCCGCCCGCCACGGCGGAGGCGGACGCCCGGTCACGGCGCCTCCATCCACTCTGCTCGGGGAAAACTCCCCGGCGCCGGGGCCGCCGGCCGCGCCCCATCGTCGCGGCTCGTTTTCCGGGTGGCCGCGCCATGCCCCGAGCGAGAAAGGGCCCTGCTCCACGCGGCCCTGGGCGCTGACCAGGGCTGCCCAACGCGGGCCAATTCTCACGAGCGTTCTGCCCAAATCGATCCCGATTTGGGCAGAACGCTCGTGAGAATTGGCCGGAAAACGCCCGGCGAACACACTTCGGGCACCAGAGGGCCGCAGGGCCGCCCCCCCGGGGCCCTGTCCGGGATCGCGTGTCGGCGCGTTCCGGCACCGCCAGGAGGAGCTCCGGGAGGCGGGCCCCGGGGAGGCCGACGCCTCCCGCTCCTCAGCCTCCGGGGGTCCCCTCCCTGGCGCCGGCCGCTGGGGCCGGGCCAGCCCCGAAAGCCGGGCCCGGGCCCGGGCCTGCTTGCTCAGCCTTCCGTTGCCAGGGGCCTGAGCCTGGGGGCCTCCGCATGGGGAACCCTGAGTCCCGCGCCACGAGTCCCCCTACCGTCCCGGCGACCACGGCACCTTTCGCGGCTTCGTCCCAGCCGTGGAGTGAGAGATCACTCCGTTCCCCCACAGAGGCCAGCCCCCTCCACGGGCGCCCCGGCCGCCCGCCACGGCGGAGGCGGACGCCCGGCCACGGCGCCTCCATCCACTCTGCTCGGGGAAAACTCCCCGGCGCCGGGGCCGCCGGCCGCGCCCCATCGTCGCGGCTCGTTTTCCGGGTGGCCGCGCCATGCCCCGAGCGAGAAAGGGCCCTGCTCCACGCGGCCCTGGGCGCTGACCAGGACTGCCCAACGCCGGCCAATTCTCACGAGCGTTCTGCCCAAATCGATCCCGATTTGGGCAGAACGCTCGTGAGAATTGGCCGGAAAACGCCCGGCGAACACACTTCGGGCACCAGAGGGCCGCAGGGCCGCCCCCCCGGGGCCCTGTCCGGGATCGCGTGTCGGCGCGTTCCGGCACCGCCAGGAGGAGCTCCGGGAGGCGGGCCCCGGGGAGGCCGACGCCTCCCGCTCCTCAGCCTCCGGGGGTCCCCTCCCTGGCGCCGGCCGCTGGGGCCGGGCCAGCCCCGAAAGCCGGGCCCGGGCCCGGGCCTGCTTGCTCAGCCTTCCGTTGCCAGGGGCCTGAGCCTGGGGGCCTCCGCATGGGGAACCCTGAGTCCCGCGCCACGAGTCCCCCCGACCGTCCCGGCGACCACGGCACCTTTCGCGGCTTCGTCCCAGCCGTGGAGTGAGAGATCACTCCGTTCCCCCACAGAGGCCAGCCCCCTCCACGGGCGCCCCGGCCGCCCGACACGGCGGAGGCGGACGCCCGGCCACGGCGCCTCCATCCACTCTGCTCGGGGAAAATTCCCCGGCGCCGGGGCCGCCGGCCGCGCCCCATCGTCGCGGCTCGTTTTCCGGGTGGCCGCGCCATGCCCCGAGCGAGAAAGGGCCCTGCTCCACGCGGCCCTGGGCGCTGACCAGGACTGCCCAACGCCGGCCAATTCTCACGAGCGTTCTGCCCAAATCGATCCCGATTTGGGCAGAACGCTCGTGAGAATTGGCCGGAAAACGCCCGGCGAACACACTTCGGGCACCAGAGGGCCGCAGGGCCGCCCCCCCGGGGCCCTGTCCGGGATCGCGTGTCGGCGCGTTCCGGCACCGCCAGGAGGAGCTCCGGGAGGCGGGCCCCGGGGAGGCCGACGCCTCCCGCTCCTCAGCCTCCGGGGGTCCCCTCCCTGGCGCCGGCCGCTGGGGCCGGGCCAGCCCCGAAAGCCGGGCCCGGGCCCGGGCCTGCTTGCTCAGCCTTCCGTTGCCAGGGGCCTGAGCCTGGGGGCCTCCGCATGGGGAACCCTGAGTCCCGCGCCACGAGTCCCCCCGACCGTCCCGGCGACCACGGCACCTTTCGCGGCTTCGTCCCAGCCGTGGAGTGAGAGATCACTCCGTTCCCCCACAGAGGCCAGCCCCCTCCACGGGCGCCCCGGCCGCCCGCCACGGCGGAGGCGGACGCCCGGCCACGGCGCCTCCATCCACTCTGCTCGGGGAAAACTCCCCGGCGCCGCGGCTGCCGGCCGCGCCCCATCGTCGCGGCTCGTTTTCCGGACGGCCGCGTCATGCCCCGAGCGAGAAAGGGCCCTGCTCCACGCGGAGCTGGGCGCTGACCAGGGCTGCCCAACGCCGGCCAATTCTCACGAGCGTTCTGCCCAAATCGATCCCGATTTGGGCAGAACGCTCGTGAGAATTGGCCGGAAAACGCCCGGCGAACACTCTTCGGGCACCAGAGGGCCGCAGGGCCGCCCCCCCGGGGCCCTGTCCGGGATCGCGTGTCGGCGCGTTCCGGCACCGCCAGGAGGAGCTCCGGGAGGCGGGCCCCGGGGAGGCCGACGCCTCCCGCTCCTCAGCCTCCGGGGGTCCCCTCCCTGGCGCCGGCCGCTGGGGCCGGGCCAGCCCCGAAAGCCGGGCCCGGGCCCGGGCCTGCTTGCTCAGCCTTCCGTTGCCAGGGGCCTGAGCCTGGGGGCCTCCGCATGGGGAACCCTGAGTCCCGCGCCACGAGTCCCCCCGACCGTCCCGGCGACCACGGCACCTTTCGCGGCTTCGTCCCAGCCGTGGAGTGAGAGATCACTCCGTTCCCCCACAGAGGCCAGCCCCCTCCACGGGCGCCCCGGCCGCCCGCCACGGCGGAGGCGGACGCCCGGTCACGGCGCCTCCATCCACTCTGCTCGGGGAAAACTCCCCGGCGCCGGGGCCGCCGGCCGCGCCCCATCGTCGCGGCTCGTTTTCCGGGTGGCCGCGCCATGCCCCGAGCGAGAAAGGGCCCTGCTCCACGCGGCCCTGGGCGCTGACCAGGGCTGCCCAACGCGGGCCAATTCTCACGAGCGTTCTGCCCAAATCGATCCCGATTTGGGCAGAACGCTCGTGAGAATTGGCCGGAAAACGCCCGGCGAACACACTTCGGGCACCAGAGGGCCGCAGGGCCGCCCCCCCGGGGCCCTGTCCGGGATCGCGTGTCGGCGCGTTCCGGCACCGCCAGGAGGAGCTCCGGGAGGCGGGCCCCGGGGAGGCCGACGCCTCCCGCTCCTCAGCCTCCGGGGGTCCCCTCCCTGGCGCCGGCCGCTGGGGCCGGGCCAGCCCCGAAAGCCGGGCCCGGGCCCGGGCCTGCTTGCTCAGCCTTCCGTTGCCAGGGGCCTGAGCCTGGGGGCCTCCGCATGGGGAACCCTGAGTCCCGCGCCACGAGTCCCCCTACCGTCCCGGCGACCACGGCACCTTTCGCGGCTTCGTCCCAGCCGTGGAGTGAGAGATCACTCCGTTCCCCCACAGAGGCCAGCCCCCTCCACGGGCGCCCCGGCCGCCCGCCACGGCGGAGGCGGACGCCCGGCCACGGCGCCTCCATCCACTCTGCTCGGGGAAAACTCCCCGGCGCCGGGGCCGCCGGCCGCGCCCCATCGTCGCGGCTCGTTTTCCGGGTGGCCGCGCCATGCCCCGAGCGAGAAAGGGCCCTGCTCCACGCGGCCCTGGGCGCTGACCAGGACTGCCCAACGCCGGCCAATTCTCACGAGCGTTCTGCCCAAATCGATCCCGATTTGGGCAGAACGCTCGTGAGAATTGGCCGGAAAACGCCCGGCGAACACACTTCGGGCACCAGAGGGCCGCAGGGCCGCCCCCCCGGGGCCCTGTCCGGGATCGCGTGTCGGCGCGTTCCGGCACCGCCAGGAGGAGCTCCGGGAGGCGGGCCCCGGGGAGGCCGACGCCTCCCGCTCCTCAGCCTCCGGGGGTCCCCTCCCTGGCGCCGGCCGCTGGGGCCGGGCCAGCCCCGAAAGCCGGGCCCGGGCCCGGGCCTGCTTGCTCAGCCTTCCGTTGCCAGGGGCCTGAGCCTGGGGGCCTCCGCATGGGGAACCCTGAGTCCCGCGCCACGAGTCCCCCCGACCGTCCCGGCGACCACGGCACCTTTCGCGGCTTCGTCCCAGCCGTGGAGTGAGAGATCACTCCGTTCCCCCACAGAGGCCAGCCCCCTCCACGGGCGCCCCGGCCGCCCGCCACGGCGGAGGCGGACGCCCGGCCACGGCGCCTCCATCCACTCTGCTCGGGGAAAACTCCCCGGCGCCGGGGCCGCCGGCCGCGCCCCATCGTCGCGGCTCGTTTTCCGGGTGGCCGCGCCATGCCCCGAGCGAGAAAGGGCCCTGCTCCACGCGGCCCTGGGCGCTGACCAGGGCTGCCCAACGCCGGCCAATTCTCACGAGCGTTCTGCCCAAATCGATCCCGATTTGGGCAGAACGCTCGTGAGAATTGGCCGGAAAACGCCCGGCGAACACACTTCGGGCACCAGAGGGCCGCAGGGCCGCCCCCCCGGGGCCCTGTCCGGGATCGCGTGTCGGCGCGTTCCGGCACCGCCAGGAGGAGCTCCGGGAGGCGGGCCCCGGGGAGGCCGACGCCTCCCGCTCCTCAGCCTCCGGGGGTCCCCTCCCTGGCGCCGGCCGCTGGGGCCGGGCCAGCCCCGAAAGCCGGGCCCGGGCCCGGGCCTGCTTGCTCAGCCTTCCGTTGCCAGGGGCCTGAGCCTGGGGGCCTCCGCATGGGGAACCCTGAGTCCCGCGCCACGAGTCCCCCTACCGTCCCGGCGACCACGGCACCTTTCGCGGCTTCGTCCCAGCCGTGGAGTGAGAGATCACTCCGTTCCCCCACAGAGGCCAGCCCCCTCCACGGGCGCCCCGGCCGCCCGCCACGGCGGAGGCGGACGCCCGGCCACGGCGCCTCCATCCACTCTGCTCGGGGAAAACTCCCCGGCGCCGGGGCCGCCGGCCGCGCCCCATCGTCGCGGCTCGTTTTCCGGGTGGCCGCGCCATGCCCCGAGCGAGAAAGGGCCCTGCTCCACGCGGCCCTGGGCGCTGACCAGGGCTGCCCAACGCCGGCCAATTCTCACAAGCGTTCTGCCCAAATCGATCCCGATTTGGGCAGAACGCTCGTGAGAATTGGCCGGAAAACGCCCGGCGAACACACTTCGGGCACCAGAGGGCCGCAGGGCCGCCCCCCCGGGGCCCTGTCCGGGATCGCGTGTCGGCGCGTTCCGGCACCGCCAGGAGGAGCTCCGGGAGGCGGGCCCCGGGGAGGCCGACGCCTCCCGCTCCTCAGCCTCCGGGGGTCCCCTCCCTGGCGCCGGCCGCTGGGGCCGGGCCAGCCCCGAAACCCGGGCCCGGGCCCGGGCCTGCTTGCTCAGCCTTCCGTTGCCAGGGGCCTGAGCCTGGGGGCCTCCGCATGGGGAACCCTGAGTCCCGCGCCACGAGTCCCCCCGACCGTCCCGGCGACCACGGCACCTTTCGCGGCTTCGTCCCAGCCGTGGAGTGAGAGATCACTCCGTTCCCCCACAGAGGCCAGCCCCCTCCACGGGCGCCCCGGCCGCCCGCCACGGCGGAGGCGGACGCCCGGCCACGGCGCCTCCATCCACTCTGCTCGGGGAAAACTCCCCGGCGCCGGGGCCGCCGGCCGCGCCCCATCGTCGCGGCTCGTTTTCCGGGTGGCCGCGCCATGCCCCGAGCGAGAAAGGGCCCTGCTCCACGCGGCCCTGGGCGCTGACCAGGGCTGCCCAACGCCGGCCAATTCTCACGAGCGTTCTGCCCAAATCGATCCCGATTTGGGCAGAACGCTCGTGAGAATTGGCCGGAAAACGCCCGGCGAACACTCTTCGGGCACCAGAGGGCCGCAGGGCCGCCCCCCCGGGGCCCTGTCTGGGATCGCGTGTCGGCGCGTTCCGGCACCGCCAGGAGGAGCTCCGGGAGGCGGGCCCCGGGGAGGCCGACGCCTCCCGCTCCTCAGCCTCCGGGGGTCCCCACCCTGGCGCCGGCCGCTGGGGCCGGGCCAGCCCCGAAAGCCGGGCCCGGGCCCGGGCCTGCTTGCTCAGCCTTCCGTTGCCAGGGGCCTGCGCCTGGGGGCCTCCGCATGGGGAACCCTGAGTCCCGCGCCACGAGTCCCCCCGACCGTCCCGGCGACCACGGCACCTTTCGCGGCTTCGTCCCAGCCGTGGAGTGAGAGATCACTCCGTTCCCCCACAGAGGCCAGCCCCCTCCACGGGCGCCCCGGCCGCCCGCCACGGCGGAGGCGGACGCCCGGCCACGGCGCCTCCATCCACTCTGCTCGGGGAAAACTCCCCGGCGCCGCGGCTGCCGGCCGCGCCCCATCGTCGCGGCTCGTTTTCCGGACGGCCGCGTCATGCCCCGAGCGAGAAAGGGCCCTGCTCCACGCGGAGCTGGGCGCTGACCAGGGCTGCCCAACGCCGGCCAATTCTCACGAGCGTTCTGCCCAAATCGATCCCGATTTGGGCAGAACGCTCGTGAGAATTGGCCGGAAAACGCCCGGCGAACACACTTCGGGCACCAGAGGGCCGCAGGGCCGCCCCCCCGGGGCCCTGTCCGGGATCGCGTGTCGGCGCGTTCCGGCACCGCCAGGAGGAGCTCCGGGAGGCGGGCCCCGGGGAGGCCGACGCCTCCCGCTCCTCAGCCTCCGGGGGTCCCCTCCCTGGCGCCGGCCGCTGGGGCCGGGCCAGCCCCGAAAGCCGGGCCCGGGCCCGGGCCTGCTTGCTCAGCCTTCCGTTGCCAGGGGCCTGAGCCTGGGGGCCTCCGCATGGGGAACCCTGAGTCCCGCGCCACGAGTCCCCCCGACCGTCCCGGCGACCACGGCACCTTTCGCGGCTTCGTCCCAGCCGTGGAGTGAGAGATCACTCCGTTCCCCCACAGAGGCCAGCCCCCTCCACGGGCGCCCCGGCCGCCCGCCACGGCGGAGGCGGACGCCCGGCCACGGCGCCTCCATCCACTCTGCTCGGGGAAAACTCCCCGGCGCCGGGGCCGCCGGCCGCGCCCCATCGTCGCGGCTCGTTTTCCGGGTGGCCGCGCCATGCCCCGAGCGAGAAAGGGCCCTGCTCCACGCGGCCCTGGGCGCTGACCAGGGCTGCCCAACGCCGGCCAATTCTCACGAGCGTTCTGCCCAAATCGATCCCGATTTGGGCAGAACGCTCGTGAGAATTGGCCGGAAAACGCCCGGCGAACACACTTCGGGCACCAGAGGGCCGCAGGGCCGCCCCCCCGGGGCCCTGTCCGGGATCGCGTGTCGGCGCGTTCCGGCACCGCCAGGAGGAGCTCCGGGAGGCGGGCCCCGGGGAGGCCGACGCCTCCCGCTCCTCAGCCTCCGGGGGTCCCCTCCCTGGCGCCGGCCGCTGGGGCCGGGCCAGCCCCGAAAGCCGGGCCCGGGCCCGGGCCTGCTTGCTCAGCCTTCCGTTGCCAGGGGCCTGAGCCTGGGGGCCTCCGCATGGGGAACCCTGAGTCCCGCGCCACGAGTCCCCCCGACCGTCCCGGCGACCACGGCACCTTTCGCGGCTTCGTCCCAGCCGTGGAGTGAGAGATCACTCCGTTCCCCCACAGAGGCCAGCCCCCTCCACGGGCGCCCCGGCCGCCCGCCACGGCGGAGGCGGACGCCCGGCCACGGCGCCTCCATCCACTCTGCTCGGGGAAAACTCCCCGGCGCCGGGGCCGCCGGCCGCGCCCCATCGTCGCGGCTCGTTTTCCGGGTGTCCGCGCCATGCCCCGAGCGAGAAAGGGCCCTGCTCCACGCGGCCCTGGGCGCTGACCAGGGCTGCCCAACGCCGGCCAATTCTCACGAGCGTTCTGCCCAAATCGATCCCGATTTGGGCAGAACGCTCGTGAGAATTGGCCGGAAAACGCCCGGCGAACACACTTCGGGCACCAGAGGGCCGCAGGGCCGCCCCCCCGGGGCCCTGTCCGGGATCGCGTGTCGGCGCGTTCCGGCACCGCCAGGAGGAGCTCCGGGAGGCGGGCCCCGGGGAGGCCGACGCCTCCCGCTCCTCAGCCTCCGGGGGTCCCCTCCCTGGCGCCGGCCGCTGGGGCCGGGCCAGCCCCGAAAGCCGGGCCCGGGCCCGGGCCTGCTTGCTCAGCCTTCCGTTGCCAGGGGCCTGAGCCTGGGGGCCGCCGCATGGGGAACACTGAGTCCCGCGCCACGAGTCCCCCCGACCGTCCCGGCGACCACGGCACCTTTCGCGGCTTCGTCCCAGCCGTGGAGTGAGAGATCACTCCGTTCCCCCACAGAGGCCAGCCCCCTCCACGGGCGCCCCGGCCGCCCGCCACGGCGGAGGCGGACGCCCGGCCACGGCGCCTCCATCCACTCTGCTCGGGGAAAACACCCCGGCGCCGGGGCCGCCGGCCGCGCCCCATCGTCGCGGCTCGTTTTCCGGGTGGCCGCGCCATGCCCCGAGCGAGAAAGGGCCCTGCTCCACGCGGCCCTGGGCGCTGACCAGGGCTGCCCAACGCCGGCCAATTCTCACGAGCGTTCTGCCCAAATCGATCCCGATTTGGGCAGAACGCTCGTGAGAATTGGCCGGAAAACGCCCGGCGAACACACTTCGGGCACCAGAGGGCCGCAGGGCCGCCCCCCCGGGGCCCTGTCCGGGATCGCGTGTCGTCGCGTTCCGGCACCGCCAGGAGGAGCTCCGGGAGGCGGGCCCCGGGGAGGCCGACGCCTCCCGCTCCTCAGCCTCCGGGGGTCCCCTCCCTGGCGCCGGCCGCTGGGGCCGGGCCAGCCCCGAAAGCCGGGCCCGGGCCCGGGCCTGCTTGCTCAGCCTTCCGTTGCCAGGGGCCTGAGCCTGGGGGCCTCCGCATGGGGAACCCTGAGTCCCGCGCCACGAGTCCCCCCGACCGTCCCGGCGACCACGGCACCTTTCGCGGCTTCGTCCCAGCCGTGGAGTGAGAGATCACTCCGTTCCCCCACAGAGGCCAGCCCCCTCCACGGGCGCCCCGGCCGCCCGCCACGGCGGAGGCGGACGCCCGGCCACGGCGCCTCCATCCACTCTGCTCGGGGAAAACTCCCCGGCGCCGGGGCCGCCGGCCGCGCCCCATCGTCGCGGCTCGTTTTCCGGGTGGCCGCGCCATGCCCCGAGCGAGAAAGGGCCCTGCTCCACGCGGCCCTGGGCGCTGACCAGGGCTGCCCAACGCCGGCCAATTCTCACGAGCGTTCTGCCCAAATCGATCCCGATTTGGGCAGAACGCTCGTGAGAATTGGCCGGGAAAACGCCCGGCGAACACACTTCGGGCACCAGAGGGCCGCAGGGCCGCCCCCCCGGGGCCCTGTCCGGGATCGCGTGTCGGCGCGTTCCGGCACCGCCAGGAGGAGCTCCGGGAGGCGGGCCCCGGGGAGGCCGACGCCTCCCGCTCCTCAGCCTCCGGGGGTCCCCTCCCTGGCGCCGGCCGCTGGGGCCGGCCCAGCCCCGAAAGCCGGGCCCGGGCCCGGGCCTGCTTGCTCAGCCTTCCGTTGCCAGGGGCCTGAGCCTGGGGGCCTCCGCATGGGGAACCCTGAGTCCCGCGCCACGAGTCCCCCCGACCGTCCCGGCGACCACGGCACCTTTCGCGGCTTCGTCCCAGCCGTGGAGTGAGAGATCACTCCGTTCCCCCACAGAGGCCAGCCCCCTCCACGGGCGCCCCGGCCGCCCGCCACGGCGGAGGCGGACGCCCGGCCACGGCGCCTCCATCCACTCTGCTCGGGGAAAACTCCCCGGCGCCGGGGCCGCCGGCCGCGCCCCATCGTCGCGGCTCGTTTTCCGGGTGGCCGCGCCAGGCCCCGAGCGAGAAAGGGCCCTGCTCCACGCGGCCCTGGGCGCTGACCAGGGCTGCCCAACGCGGGCCAATTCTCACGAGCGTTCTGCCCAAATCGATCCCGATTTGGGCAGAACGCTCGTGAGAATTGGCCGGAAAACGCCCGGCGAACACACTTCGGGCACCAGAGGGCCGCAGGGCCGCCCCCCCGGGGCCCTGTCCGGGATCGCGTGTCGGCGCGTTCCGGCACCGCCAGGAGGAGCTCCGGGAGGCGGGCCCCGGGGAGGCCGACGCCTCCCGCTCCTCAGCCTCCGGGGGTCCCCTCCCTGGCGCCGGCCGCTGGGGCCGGGCCAGCCCCGAAAGCCGGGCCCGGGCCCGGGCCTGCTTGCTCAGCCTTCCGTTGCCAGGGGCCTGAGCCTGGGGGCCTCCGCATGGGGAACCCTGAGTCCCGCGCCACGAGTCCCCCTACCGTCCCGGCGACCACGGCACCTTTCGCGGCTTCGTCCCAGCCGTGGAGTGAGAGATCACTCCGTTCCCCCACAGAGGCCAGCCCCCTCCACGGGCGCCCCGGCCGCCCGCCACGGCGGAGGCGGACGCCCGGCCACGGCGCCTCCATCCACTCTGCTCGGGGAAAACTCCCTGGCGCCGGGGCCGCCGGCCGCGCCCCATCGTCGCGGCTCGTTTTCCGGGTGGCCGCGCCATGCCCCGAGCGAGAAAGGGCCCTGCTCCACGCGGCCCTGGGCGCTGACCAGGGCTGCCCAACGCCGGCCAATTCTCACGAGCGTTCTGCCCAAATCGATCCCGATTTGGGCAGAACGCTCGTGAGAATTGGCCGGAAAACGCCCGGCGAACACTCTTCGGGCACCAGAGGGCCGCAGGGCCGCCCCCCCGGGGCCCTGTCCGGGATCGCGTGTCGGCGCGTTCCGGCACCGCCAGGAGGAGCTCCGGGAGGCGGGCCCCGGGGAGGCCGACGCCTCCCGCTCCTCAGCCTCCGGGGGTCCCCTCCCTGGCGCCGGCCGCTGGGGCCGGGCCAGCCCCGAAAGCCGGGCCCGGGCCCGGGCCTGCTTGCTCAGCCTTCCGTTGCCAGGGGCCTGAGCCTGGGGGCCTCCGCATGGGGAACCCTGAGTCCCGCGCCACGAGTCCCCCCGACCGTCCCGGCGACCACGGCACCTTTCGCGGCTTCGTCCCAGCCGTGGAGTGAGAGATCACTCCGTTCCCCCACAGAGGCCAGCCCCCTCCACGGGCGCCCCGGCCGCCCGCCACGGCGGAGGCGGACGCCCGGCCACGGCGCCTCCATCCACTCTGCTCGGGGAAAACTCCCCGGCGCCGGGGCCGCCGGCCGCGCCCCATCGTCGCGGCTCGTTTTCCGGGTGGCCGCGCCATGCCCCGAGCGAGAAAGGGCCCTGCTCCACGCGGCCCTGGGCGCTGACCAGGGCTGCCCAACGCCGGCCAATTCTCACGAGCGTTCTGCCCAAATCGATCCCGATTTGGGCAGAACGCTCGTGAGAATTGGCCGGAAAACGCCCGGCGAACACACTTCGGGCACCAGAGGGCCGCAGGGCCGCCCCCCCGGGGCCCTGTCCGGGATCGCGTGTCGGCGCGTTCCGGCACCGCCAGGAGGAGCTCCGGGAGGCGGGCCCCGGGGAGGCCGACGCCTCCCGCTCCTCAGCCTCCGGGGGTCCCCTCCCTGGCGCCGGCCGCTGGGGCCGGGCCAGCCCCGAAAGCCGGGCCCGGGCCCGGGCCTGCTTGCTCAGCCTTCCGTTGCCAGGGGCCTGAGCCTGGGGGCCTCCGCATGGGGAACCCTGAGTCCCGCGCCACGAGTCCCCCTACCGTCCCGGCGACCACGGCACCTTTCGCGGCTTCGTCCCAGCCGTGGAGTGAGAGATCACTCCGTTCCCCCACAGAGGCCAGCCCCCTCCACGGGCGCCCCGGCCGCCCGCCACGGCGGAGGCGGACGCCCGGCCACGGCGCCTCCATCCACTCTGCTCGGGGAAAACTCCCTGGCGCCGGGGCCGCCGGCCGCGCCCCATCGTCGCGGCTCGTTTTCCGGGTGGCCGCGCCATGCCCCGAGCGAGAAAGGGCCCTGCTCCACGCGGCCCTGGGCGCTGACCAGGGCTGCCCAACGCCGGCCAATTCTCACGAGCGTTCTGCCCAAATCGATCCCGATTTGGGCAGAACGCTCGTGAGAATTGGCCGGAAAACGCCCGGCGAACACTCTTCGGGCACCAGAGGGCCGCAGGGCCGCCCCCCCGGGGCCCTGTCCGGGATCGCGTGTCGGCGCGTTCCGGCACCGCCAGGAGGAGCTCCGGGAGGCGGGCCCCGGGGAGGCCGACGCCTCCCGCTCCTCAGCCTCCGGGGGTCCCCTCCCTGGCGCCGGCCGCTGGGGCCGGGCCAGCCCCGAAAGCCGGGCCCGGGCCCGGGCCTGCTTGCTCAGCCTTCCGTTGCCAGGGGCCTGAGCCTGGGGGCCTCCGCATGGGGAACCCTGAGTCCCGCGCCACGAGTCCCCCCGACCGTCCCGGCGACCACGGCACCTTTCGCGGCTTCGTCCCAGCCGTGGAGTGAGAGATCACTCCGTTCCCCCACAGAGGCCAGCCCCCTCCACGGGCGCCCCGGCCGCCCGCCACGGCGGAGGCGGACGCCCGGCCACGGCGCCTCCATCCACTCTGCTCGGGGAAAACTCCCCGGCGCCGGGGCCGCCGGCCGCGCCCCATCGTCGCGGCTCGTTTTCCGGGTGGCCGCGCCATGCCCCGAGCGAGAAAGGGCCCTGCTCCACGCGGCCCTGGGCGCTGACCAGGGCTGCCCAACGCCGGCCAATTCTCACGAGCGTTCTGCCCAAATCGATCCCGATTTGGGCAGAACGCTCGTGAGAATTGGCCGGAAAACGCTCGGCGAACACACTTCGGGCACCAGAGGGCCGCAGGGCCGCCCCCCCGGGGCTCTGTCCGGGATCGCGTGTCGGCGCGTTCCGGCACCGCCAGGAGGAGCTCCGGGAGGCGGGCCCCGGGGAGGCCGACGCCTCCCGCTCCTCAGCCTCCGGGGGTCCCCTCCCTGGCGCCGGCCGCTGGGGCCGGGCCAGCCCCGAAAGCCGGGCCCGGGCCCGGGCCTGCTTGCTCAGCCTTCCGTTGCCAGGGGCCTGAGCCTGGGGGCCTCCGCATGGGGAACCCTGAGTCCCACGCCACGAGTCCCCCCGACCGTCCCGGCGACCACGGCACCTTTCGCGGCTTCGTCCCAGCCGTGGAGTGAGAGATCACTCCGTTCCCCCACAGAGGCCAGCCCCCTCCACGGGCGCCCCGGCCGCCCGCCACGGCGGAGGCGGACGGCGCCTCCAATCCACTCTGCTCGGGGGGGAAAACTCCCCGGCGCCGGGGGCCGCCGGCCGCGCCCCATCGTCGCGGCTCGTTTTTCCGGGTGGCCGCGCCATGCCCCGAGCGAGAAAGGGCCCTGCTCCACGCGGCCCTGGGCGCTGACCAGGGCTGCCCAACGCCGGCCAATTCTCACGAGCGTTCTGCCCAAATCGATCCCGATTTGGGCAGAACGCTCGTGAGAATTGGCCGGGAAAACGCCCGGCGAACACACTTCGGGCACCAGAGGGCCGCAGGGCCGCCCCCCCGGGGCCCTGTCCGGGATCGCGTGTCGGCGGCTTCCGGCACCGCCAGGAGGAGCTCCGGGAGGCGGGCCCCGGGGAGGCCGACGCCTCCCGCTCCTCAGCCTCCGGGGGTCCCCTCCCTGGCGCCGGCCGCTGGGGCCGGGCCAAGCCCCGAAAGCCGGGCCCGGGCCCGGGCCTGCTTGCTCAGCCTTCCGTTGCCAGGGGCCTGAGCCTGGGGGCCTCCGCATGGGGAACCCTGAGTCCCGCGCCACGAGTCCCCCTACCGTCCCGGCGACCACGGCACCTTTCGCGGCTTCGTCCCAGCCGTGGAGTGAGAGATCACTCCGTTCCCCCACAGAGGCCAGCCCCCTCCACGGGCGCCCCGGCCGCCCGCCACGGCGGAGGCGGACCGCCCGGCCACGGCGCCTCCATCCACTCTGCTCGGGGAAAACTCCCCGGCGCCGGGGCCGCCGGCCGCGCCCCATCGTCGCGGCTCGTTTTCCGGGGTGGCCGCGCCATGCCCCGAGCGAGAAAGGGCCCTGCTCCACGCGGCCCTGGGCGCTGACCAGGGCTGCCCAACGCCGGCCAATTCTCACGAGCGTTCTGCCCAAATCGATCCCGATTTGGGCAGAACGCTCGTGAGAATTGGCCGGAAAACGCCCGGCGAACACTCTTCGGGCACCAGAGGGCCGCAGGGCCGCCCCACCGGGGCCCTGTTCGGGATCGCGTGTCGGCGCGTTCCGGCACCGCCAGGAGGAGCTCCGGGAGGCGGGCCCCGGGGAGGCCGACGCCTCCCGCTCCTCAGCCTCCGGGGGTCCCCTCCCTGGCGCCGGCCGCTGGGGCCGGGCCAGCCCCGAAAGCCGGGCCCGGGCCCGGGCCTGCTTGCTCAGCCTTCCGTTGCCAGGGGCCTGAGCCTGGGGGCCTCCGCATGGGGAACCCTGAGTCCCGCGCCACGAGTCCCCCCGACCGTCCCGGCGACCACGGCACCTTTCGCGGCTTCGTCCCAGCCGTGGAGTGAGAGATCACTCCGTTCCCCCACAGAGGCCAGCCCCCTCCACGGGCGCCCCGGCCGCCCGCCACGGCGGAGGCGGACGCCCGGCCACGGCGCCTCCATCCACTCTGCTCGGGGAAAACTCCCCGGCGCCGGGGGCCGCCGGCCGCGCCCCATCGTCGCGGCTCGTTTTCCGGGTGGCCGCGCCATGCCCCGAGCGAGAAAGGGCCCTGCTCCACGCGGCCCTGGGCGCTGACCAGGGCTGCCCAACGCCGGCCAATTCTCACGAGCGTTCTGCCCAAATCGATCCCGATTTGGGC